>NW_017972615.1:267240-272200 GCF_001876935.1 Asparagus officinalis
TGCTTTCTTTCTGTTGTCTGTGTTATTTCGCTGATCTGAAAACATTAGATTGCTGAAAAAGTAGTTTCATATATATAACATTATTTCGCTGATCTGCTTTCTTTCTGTTGTCTGTGTTATTTCGCTGATCTGAAAACATTAGATTGCTGAAAAAGTAGTTTCATATATATAACATTATTTCGCTGATCTTTCTTTCTGTTGTCTGTGTTATTTCGCTGATCTGAAAACATTAGATTGCTGAAAAAGTAGTTTCATATATATAACATTATTTCGCTGATCTGAAAAGTATTAGATTGCTGAAAAAGTAGTTTCATATATATAACACGAATGCCTTCTTCTGCTGTCTGTGTTATTTTGCTGATCTGAAAATATTAGATTGCTGAAAAAGTAGTTTCATTTACATTCTGTAACTTGTTACCAAAGACCAAGCGCAAAGCTACTCTAGTCTCCGTGTGCTTATTTTAATGGCACTTGAGTAACTTACAGAATACCTGCTGATCCAACATAAAAGTGAAAAAATGGAGAATGCAAGCTCACTCTTCAGGATTTGCAAAGCTTATTGATTTTGAGAAAACCCTAAGATACATAGAAGCATGCGAGGGCTTCGATGAAAATTTGCGTAACAGGAGCCATCTAAACACATGTTAACTATTTTGTTATGTCATCCGATTTATTTTCTCAGCAGGACACTTCGAGCTAGTGCTGATTACGGACAAGAGTGACAATTGATTCCAGGCGAATATTGCTTAGTTTCATTTAGGAAGAGAAAAGATCAGAATACAAAAATAACTTGCTACATTTCATATAGCAGGGGAAAAACAAAAGAACCCTGGCATTGTTTAAGTTTCTTCTTATCAAAGCTCTGGCAATTTTCAAGTTCACCATTTCATACAGCAGCAGATCTCAATGAAAAATTCCCATACAGCACCAAACATAATTATGCATTCTCGGCAAGCCATTGAGAATTTCATTAAGCACACACACGTATGGTTTTCCTTTTATCTAGTTTTACTACGGTCCAACATTTCTCACAATTTTACAGATATAAAGGCAAAAACCACAACACATCAATTTTTGGAGATTGACAGATAAACTGATGTCAAGCTGAAACCATTTTCAAACTGAAATCCCATAGTTTTTTTGCCAACTCTGTGTCTGTAGCTTGGGCATTTGGGGTGGACAAGTTGCTGTTGCTGAAGTACTTCCCGGTAACTCCTCTAACTTGAGGATTCAGTGCCACATAACAGGTTGTTGCTGCCCCCTGTACAAAATCAATATACATATATTAATGATAGGCTCTCTTCGATCCTGTCATGTTTTAATTCTGTGATGTGCAGATGCAAATACTTCTACAGGACAGGTATAAGCCTCGAGATGCCTGCCTTATGCATCATAATACTGTGCAATTAAGAAACAACATGCCAAGAAAATGAGTGCAACAAAAATGAGAATGTTATCACGGATGAGGGAGCACACACTAATAGATAGGACAAGAAACAATATCACTAGTAAAAAATCACATATTCTAGACAGAATATTCTAGACGGAAATTTTTCCGTCTAGAATAATTTATTCTAGACGGAAATTTTCCGTCTAGAATAAATTATTCTAGACGGAATATTCCGTCTAGAATAGTATCCTAGACGGTTTCTGTATTTTAAATTTTTTTTTAACATAGTCAGGTATTCTAGACGGAAAGTTCCGTCTAGAATGTATCCTAGACGGAAATTTCCGTCTAGAATACCTGACCATTTAAAAAAAAAATTAACCCGTCAAAACCCGCAGCCGCCCTCTTTTCCCCCCCAAAATGAAAATTTTCATCCCCGTCCTCCCTCTCCCTCCCCTCCTCTCCCGGCTTCCCCAACTGGCGCTCCCCCTCCCTCCTCTCCCTCCGCCCCTCCCTCGACTCGCCGACTTCTTCGCCTGCTTCCTCCGCTCGCCCCCGCTCCACCGATCCACCGCTCCAAATCAGAGAGAGACGACTGTCATCTGGAGCAAGTCGACGGGGTTGCCTCTTTATAAGGCGATTGTTTGGATGGATGGACGAACTAGCTCAATCTGCAGGTTTGAAATTTTTGTTCTTCTAGGTCAGAATGGTCATCATCCATGTTCGAGATTTATTTGTTGTTGTAGGAAATGGAGAAAATTGGTTGTGTATGCTAAGTGATGCAATTGCTTGATTAGATGAGGCTTTGTTTTTGTTCCTTTAATGCTGTATTAGAATTAGTAAATTGTTTTGTCAGGTAAATGTTTTAGCCTTGTGTATCTGCTCCATAATAAAGTATATTTAGGCTGAATAGTTGTTATTATGTTAACCAATCAACTGGATTGCGGATTGCTCCTCCAGAAGCACCATCCACAGGGTACATGTTTGGAAAGGGGGTTTATTTTGCTGATATGTTCTCAAAGAGTGCAAATTATTGTTTTGCCTCAAAAGAATGTTCAACTGGTGTGCTGCTTTTATGTGAGGGTAGCTTCCTGATGATAATGTTTGCATTGTTAATTTCAGTTCCTGGAGACCTTCTGTCAGAAAACTTTCTGTTGAATAATGATTACTTTTCAGGTTGCACTAGGTGGTATGGCTGAACAGTCAGCTGCAAATTACAATGCTGATCGTTTGCCAGAGGGAAAACTGAGGTACATTTCTGCATAATCTCTTATTATTCTTTTCTGCATTGTTTAAGCTTAGCATACAATTTAGTCATAATATATAAAATTGGATTTGAAGAAACATAACCAAACCAAATGGAAGGTATTGCATGAGAAAGCAAATCATAGCATAAAATTGGATTTGAAGAAACATAACCAAACCAAATGGAAGGTATTGCATGAGAAAGCAAATCATAGCAAATTAGATTTCACGAAGTTGACAGTTTATATTTATCAACTCCATTATGTAAACAAGTTCCTATAGGTCATAAGACTGGTTCATCCGTATGATTGTTTGAAATCTTGGTTTGCTAATAATTTATAGTATCAGTTTGGTTTCAGCAGTTCCAAGTTTGAAGTATCAAGTGCAGTATGGAGAGTTTCACCAGTTTGGTTGATCAAAAGATTTCTACATTGATTTTCTCCCTTATAACATTATTGGATAGTTTGGTTTCAGTGAGTAAGTAGGAGAATTTTTCCTGTTCGGCATGAATGTTATTTGTGAATTGAGTTGATGTTGCGTTCTTATAGTTGGTTTGGTTGTTGTATAGGTGCTCTTAGGCATTCTCTGCAAGATAGGTTGAGCAAGGGGAGCAGGGGTCAAGGAGATGAGATATATTTAAAACTCCGCACCAGTACAGGTTTGTTTGCCCATTATCTCTCCCATGTAGGATTATTCTTTACACAATAATTACATAACGAGGTAGATACATGACAAATTTTGATTTTTATAGGGTCCATAAGTTCTATTGTAGTTGAAAATTAACTGGTTGTTGCATAAGTGGTTCTTTATTTGGTGTTTGGATTTATTGTGTTGGCCATCTTGATTTTACAAGAACCAAGACTCTATTTATCCCCCTAACTGATATGTGGCTTCATGGGAATATTTGTTTGATTTTCTGTCCTCTGCACTATGTGTAAATGTCAATTTTTTGTAAGATAGGAAATCCACAATAGCTATGTATCCATGATTGACACCGACAAGCTGGAACAACATGCTTCTTACAAATCTGAGTTGAAACTCGTCATAGATGTTTGCATACTCTTGTTGACAAGGTTTTCTTTTGTTTCATGTTTTTATTGTTTGCAGCTCTCTGTTTGTGTGTTGTTCTAATCTCCTTCACAATACTAAAGCTTTGAGCCTTAATCTTGTGTTTAGTGTGCTAGTGTGCATGTTTTCAGATACGTTGAGAATTAACATTCTAGTTCTACCTAAGGGATGCAATTATATCATTTGTTTTTTTTGTCATAATATTGTCTTGTAACCACAATTTTCATGTACCCATCACTGTTAGCCGTTACAAAATGTTGTTTCCTAGTAGATATTGAAATGTCATTTTTATTTTTCTGCAGATCAAAGGTACCTTGCTTAAAGCTTTGTGTCAGGCTGAGAGATCTAATGTTTTTTTTTCGTTCCAAGAAGGTGAAAAGCGAAGATACATGCGATCATTCTGACGAAGGCGAGGAAGACGTTTTTTTTCGTTCCAAGAAGGTGAAAAGCGAAGATACATGCGATCATTCTGACGAAGGCGAGGAAGACGTTGAAGAGGAAGAGGCAAGGAAGATTAGGCTTGGGCTTAATAAGAAGAGTGGTGATGATGATGAGTTGATTGCGAAGGGAAAATCCTATGTGAATTCGTGTAAATAATTGATCTAAAAGTTTGTAAACAAGTTTTTCTAGTATTTTGATGAATGTATTATTTGAATATAATTTGATTTGATATTGGAATATAATTAGATTGTGTTGGATATGAATATAATTTTTTGTTGTTCAATATTGTGTACATGCATCCAACGTAGATTCTGCAAAAAAAAAAAAAAATTAAAAAAATCAATTTCCGTCTAGAATGAGTATTCTAGACGGAAATTTCCGTCTAGAATACTCATTCTAGACGGAAATTTTTTCCGTCTAGAATGCATTATTCTAGACGAAAATTCCGTCTAGGATGTATTCTAGACGGTTTTGAATTCCGTCTAGAATATTCCGTCTAGGATGTATTCTAGACGGAATTTCCGTCTAGAATACTACATCCTAGACGGAAATAAACTAGACGAGTATTCTAGACGGAATTCCGTCTAGGATACACATCCTAGACGGAATTCTGTGTATCCTAGACGGATTTTTCCGTCTAGGATTCCTAGTTTTTTAGCAGTGTATATTTTAAAGAATTTCGGAGGTTTTTACCATTGAGAATAAAAAGTGAGAAAGAATTGTTTAAGATGGTTGGACTTGTGCACTAGAGGCTATTGGATACAGTAACTAGGAGAAGAAATATAATTACAATTAAGGGAGAGGAGACTTCAACTGATT
>NW_017972615.1:272225-294492 GCF_001876935.1 Asparagus officinalis
ACACCCCATCGTTGTGCCTGAATCTTCAAATAGGACCTTCGAGTGAAGCCATTCAACAGAGCTCCCAATCCAACGCGGAGCTACCTGATACCCACTTGTTGTGCGCAGCGCGGAGAATTGATCGGCAGCACCTCGCGGATGCGCCAAAGGTGCAACAAGGAGGCGGAGAGCATAAGAGATTAGGATCACAATCGGAATCCAGTTTTTTTTTATCTTTTATTTTTCCTTGTTGTCAAAGGGAAACAAGAACCAACAGCCAGTCTCTCATCAAAGTGAGATATAGTACTCTTTCCTCTCGCAGCTCTAGACTCGCCGGCCCGTTACCACGAGGAGATCTACAAGCTATTACCAAACTAGGCCAAGAACAATTTACGTGTTCGCAGACCTGCTGAGTCCACGGGGACAAGAGGGCGAAGATCTACCTATGTCCGAGAGGGAGAGATAATAGGGTTCTACAATCTCCAAACTCTACTAACCCTCTCAAACAACTCTCAAGATCCTCTTACCAAAATCTCTGCTCAAAGGGGGTGTAAAAACACAAGAAAGACCTAAAAGACTTGCTTTTCTCCTTGAATATAGCCACCAAAGCCACTGCTTCGCACACTTTTGTTCTCTGTGTTTGCTGCGCCAGCCACAAAGAAAGGCCAGGCACACCAACAGCTTCCAACGCCTCCAACTTGCCGCAAAACGAATACCTAAGAAAGTAGGTATTATATGAGCTATGCGATGACCTTATGAAACGCGAAACGAAATCGTAACCCACAGAACGAATCGTACCGCGAATCAGAAATCAAAAACGTGTGTTCACGTGCTCTTCTTTTGCTCCGCAGCTCTCTTCAACGCGCGCATCTTTGCGATCACGTGGCGTATGGCCCACCATAGTTACGGATCGTGATGCAGGGTATGGATTCAAGCGTCATACGCGAGGCAGCACAAATTTTGTGACTTGGTACAAGCATACGCGCAATATTCTCTCTCACATCTCTCTCAGATAATATCATATATACGTAATATATTACAAGATACCTATATACTAATATAGAACAGTGAACGATGCTGTTCTTCTGTGTACTCGTGTTAATTATGCGCTGGATGGACTGAAACAGTTAGATTTGGCTGACAGAGTGAGTTGGTCATATATATAGGACAGTTATTAGTCGCGATACCTGAAAGGTATTGGATTGCTAGAAAAAGTAAGATTTCATATATGTAAACGAATGCTCTTACTGCTGTCTGTGTTATTTTTGCTGATCTGAAAATTATAGTTGGAGCTGATTGCTGGAAAAAGTAGTTTCATTTACGCATGTTGTAACTTGGTTATCCAAAGACCAAGCGCGCAAGCTACCTAGTCCGTGTGGTTATTTCTAATGCACCTTGAGTAAGCTTTACAGAATCATGCTGATGAAACCTAAAAGTGAAAAAATGGAGAATGAGCAGAGCTAAAAACGTCCTTCAGGATTTGCAGCCTATTTGAGTTTTGAGAAAACCCTAAGATAACAGTAGAAGCATGCGAGGGATTCGAATGAGAATTTGCGGCTAAACAGGAGCATCTAACGACACTGTTAACTCATTTAGTTAATGTCATCCGCGATTTAATTTTCTCAGCAGGGTAGACCTTCGTAGCCTAGAAAGGTGACGTGGATCTACAGGAAAGATTGACAATTGATTCCAGGCGAATAGTTGACTTCAAGTTTCTCATTTAGGAAGAGCAGAAGAGACTCAGAAAGCAAAATAACTTGGCTACATTTCTATAGGGCGGGGAAAAACAAGAACGGCCGTGGCTTGGGTTAAGTTTCTTCTATCAAAGCTCTGGCAATTTTCAAGTTCACCATGTCTCTGACAGCCAGAGCAATCTCAATGAAAAATCACGGATGGGAGGGGCAGCGACCGAAAGCATAATTATGGCTTCCTCGGCAAAGGCCATTGAGGGTGATGTGTAGAGCACGCCAGGGATGGTTTCTCGCTGCTTATCTAGGTTTACTACGTCCAGACATTCTCACAAGTTTTACAGATATAGAGAGCAACAAACCACGAACAGGCAGCTCGAATTTTTGGGAGGATTGACAGATAAACTGATGTGCAACGTTGAAACGATTTCTCAAACTGAAAATCCGCATAGTTTTTTTGCCTCAACTCTGTGGTCGTGTAGCTATGGCATGGTTGGGGGTGGAGCAAGTGTGCTGGGTGCTTGGAGAGGTCTGGTATGCGCGCTGGGGGGGGCGGGGGGGCGGCGCGGGGGGGTAACTGCCTCAACGGTTGAGGGATTCGAGTGCCACATGGAACAGAGTTGTTGCTGCCCGCTGGCGGACAATGATAGGGGAGATAGAGGTTGCGAAGGATGGAGGGGGGCCTCTCTTCGGATGCCAGCTGTCATGTTTTAAATTACAGTGATGTGCAGGATGGCGCAGGAATAGCTTTAGCAGGACAGGTATGATGGGGCGGGGGCACCTGCGGGGAGGAGGCTGCCTTATGCATTCATAATACTGTGCAATTAAGGAACACAACATGCCAGAAAATACGATGCAACAAAAATGAGATGTTATAACGGCATGAGGGAGCACGACACCTAATAATGCACAAGAAACAATATCACTAGTAAAATCACATATTCCTAACAGAATATTCTAGACGAAGATTTTTCCAGTCTAGAAGATTTTATCTCAGACGAATTTTCCGTCTAGAATAAATTATTCTAAAGACGAATAATTCGTCTAGAAATGTATCCTAGACCGGTTTCTGTATTTTAAATTTTTTTTAACATAGTCAGGTATTTAGACGGAGTCTCCGTCTAGAATGTATCCAGTGACGGAAATTTCGGTTCTAGGAATACCTGACCATTTAAAAAAAAAAAATTAACGCAGCAAGCGTGCAAACCGGCAGCGCCCTCTTTTTCCCCCCGAACATGAAATTTCATCCCACAACGTCCTCTGCTCTCCTCCCCCTTCCTCCGCTTTCCGCCAAGCTGGCGCGTCACCCCTCCTCCTCTCCCTCCGCCTGCTCCGATCCAGACCCCCCATCGCCCCGCCACTTCCCACCAGAATGCGCCCCAATCCGTTCTGGGCCCCAAACGCTGGCCCTCGCCCCCGCGACGCCCCCCGCCAGCCCTCTGGACGCAAACACGCCGGCTCCCCCCCTCAGCCCGCACCCCGTCCTCACCCCGTCTTCCAAGACCGCTACAATTCCTTCTCCCTTTCTTTGGGCCCGGGAACCGTTACTTCCGATCAGGCAACCACCGAGATCTCGCTCTGCGGCCACTGACCTCCAATCCCGCTTCTTTGCCGCGTTACCCTCCGTCAAACGCAGCCAGCTCCAGACCGCTCCAATCAGAGAGGACGAGACGAAACTGTAATCGTCATGGAGCAGTCGACCGGGGTTTGCCAGTCTTGTAAAGGATTGTTTGGACTGGGTATGGACGCTACGCTCCATCTGCAGGTTTGAAATTTTGTTCTTCCGTACGGTCAGAAAGTCGTCATCATCCCATGTTCGAACGAGTTTATTTGTTGTTGTGGAAATGGAGAAAATAGGTTTGTGATGCGAATTAACGTGACTAGCAATGCTGTGATTAGATGAGGCCTTTGTTATTTGTTCCTATTAATGCTGTAGATATTAGATTAGTGAAATTGATTTTGGTCAGGTAAAGTGTTTTTAGTGCCGTGTGTTCTGCTCCATAATAAAGTATATTTAGGCTGATCATTTTTTATGTTAACCGAAGTACTTGGATTGCGGATTTGCTGCCTCCAGAAGCACCATCCAACAGGGTACATGTTGTGGATAAGGGGTTTGTAATTTTGGCGATATGGTTCTCAAAGAGTGCAAATCTATTGTTTTGCCTCAAAAAGAAATGTTCAACGGTGTGCCTGCTTTTATGTGAGAGACGTAAGCTTCCTGATGATCAATGTTCATGTTCAATTTCAGTTCTGAACGCCCTCTGTAGAAAACTTCTGTTGAATAATGATTACTTTTTCAGGTTTCACTAGGTGGTATGGCGAAGGCGTTCCTGCATACATTACAATGCGGATCCGTTTGCCAGAGGAAAACTGAGGTACATGTTCTGCATACGATCTCTGTATTATCTTTTCCTGCATTGTTCTAAGCTTAGCATAGCATTAGTCATAATATATAAAATTGGATTTGAAGAACATAACCAACCAAATGAAGGTATTCGGATGAAAAGCAAATCATAGCAATTGATTTCCAGCAGTTGAAGTTTATTATTATCAAACCTCCATTAATGTAACAAAGTTGCTTAGTCCATGGACAGACCTGGTTCATAGGCCGTATGATTTAGTTTGAAGACTTGGTTTTTGCTAATACATGTTATATGTATCAGTTTGGTTTCAGAGCGTTTCACAGTTTGAAGTATCAAGTGCAGTATGGAGAGTTTCCAACCAGTTTGGTTGATCAAAAGATTTCTACATGTGATTTTCTCCCTATAAACATTATTGGATAAGTTTGGATTTCAGTGACTAAGTAGGAAGAATATTTCCTCGTTGAAAGTGCGCCTGAAATGTATTTGAGAATTAGAGTTGAATGTTGCGTTTTTCTTATAAGAATTAAGGTTTTTATGGTTTTGGTTGTTGGTGTAGATGCTCTTGAGGCATCATCTCCTGCAAGATAGGGTTAGCAAGGGAGGCAGGGGGATCAACGGAGATGAGATGAATTTACCAAACTCGCACAGTAAGCGGGTTTGTTTGCACCATTATCTCTCCATGTAGGCCTATTCTCTTCACAATAATCATAACGAGGTAGAATACATGAAAATTTGATTTTATAGGTCCAAAGATTACTATCGTGTAGTTGAAAATTAACTGGCTTGTTGCATAGTGGTATCTTTATTTGTGTTTGGATTTATATGGTGTTTGGCCCTCTTGATTTTCTAACAAGAACACGACTCTATTCTCCCCCTAACTGATATGTGCTTCATGGCGGGAGATATTTGTTTGATTTTCTGCTCCTCTGAACTATGTTTGTAAATGGTCCATTTTTTGTAGAGAGAGGAAATATCCACAATAGAATATGTAGTGCCATGATTGACAGACCGACAGCCTGGAACAAATGCTGCTTACAAATCTAGGAGTTGAACTGTCATAGATGTTTGCATACTCTTGTTGACAAGCGTCTTTCTTTTGTTTTCATGTTTTTATTGGTTGCAGCTACTCTGTGTTGTGTTGTTGTTCTACGACTCCGTGGCACAGATAGGGAAAAGCTTATGAGCTTAATTTGGTTTAAGGATCTACTGTGCATGGTCAGATACTTGAGATAACATTCGTAGTTCTACTAAGGATGCAATGATATCATTTGTTGTCTATTTGTCTAATAACTTGGTCTATGTAACGGGCCAATTTCATGTCCCCTCACTGGTTAGCTCGTTACAAATGTTGTTTCCCCTAGTACACATTATTGAATGTAATTTTTATTTTCTGCAAGATCAAAGTGACCCTTGCTTAAAGCTTTGGTCAGCTGAGAGATCTAATGTTTTGTTTTCGTTCCAAGAAGGGTGAAAAAGCGCAAGAATGACTGGCGATCATTCTAGAATCAGACGGCGAAGGAGGACGATTGAGCCAGGCAAGAGGCAGACAGAGAGATTAGGGCTTGGGCTTATAAGAAGAGTGGTCGCATGATGACGAGTTGATTGCGAAGGAAAATCTATGTGAATTGGTAACATAACTTGATCTAAAAGTTGTAATACAGAATTTTCATAGTATTGTGAGATGATGTATTATTTGAATAAATTTGATTTGATATTGGAATATAATTAGATTGTGTTTGGCATATGATGCTAATTTTTTGTTGATATCAATATTAGTGTACGATCAACAAACGTCAGATTCTGGCAAAACGAAAAAAAAAGAAACTACTGGTAGATATAATATCTAGGACGGGAAATTCGTCTAGGATACCCTCAAATTCCGCTCTAGGAACATACATTTTTAGAATATAAAAAAATAAAAAAATCATTTCCGTCTAGAATATCCGCTAGGATGTATCTAGACGGTTTTGGAATTCGTCTAGATATTCGGTCTAGGATCGTATTTAGACGGATTTCCGTCAGACATACGTACAGGTCCTAGAGACGGAAATAAACTACGGGAGTATTCTAAGTGACGGTAACTGTTGCTCCCGCTAAGGATACACATCACTAGATGGAATTGGCTGGGTATCCTAAGTGACGGCTTTTTCCGTCTAGGATGTACTAGCGCCAGTGTCATACATTTTAAAGAATTGGTCGGAGTTTTTTACCACCATTGAGAAATAAAACAGGTGAGAAAGAAAGTTGTTAAGATGGTATGGACGACTTGTGCACTAGAGACTAATTGGATACAGTAACTGGAGAAAGTATAAATTCATATACGGAGGAGACACATGTCACTATTGCAGCCTTTCGTCTTGGTTTTTTTTTGGGTTTTTTTTGTTTTTGGGGGGCGGGGGGGTGGGGGTGGGGTGCTAATTAGGGAATCAATATGTTTAAAGATAGAATAATAAAAGAGGCCTGACATAACAAGTTAAAGGTCACTTCGACTGATGGGTCAATGGGGGTGGTTATTAGGACTGACACGATTGCATATTAAAGCTGGAAGAGCAAGTAGTTTTAAGGATAGATCTCAATGAGTACCGCCAAAAAGTATATGCTACTTGTTGATTAGCTCATAATAGTGAGAAAAAAGGTTTGATGTTAACATACGGATATGAAAAAAGGATTTGGTTTTGGATTTTACGACGATGATGATGGATTTCATAATGACTAATTGAACAATGATCACCAGAAATCCTGTCTTAGATTGGAAGGTAGTGCCAGAAACTGCATAACAATTTATACCCTAAAAAAATTACATGAATAATTTTGATTATGGTGGGGCAAAGAGATGAACATATCTATTTTCTAGACAAAGCCCATCAAGAAGGAAGAATAATGGACCCTATTCAAAGGGTTAGGACAATGGGTTAAATTTAATTATATATTATATATATTATACCTATATATACTATATATATATATTATATATTATATATATATATATATATATATATTAATATGAGAAACTATGGTATGCTGGTACCAGCATAAATTTTGTGCTTGTATGAGGTGGCCACAATCCCCTTCACTCATTCAATAGGAGACCACATCACATGAATTGAGCGAATTGCATAGGGATATGCAAACCAGTTTGAATGAGTGGAGGAATTATGCACCTCCTACCAGCACCACTTTTATGCCTTCGGTACCAAGATACCATTTCTCTCTCTCTCCTCTCTCATATTCTATATCCTGTATATATATATATATATATATTATGAGAAAAATGGAGAAACTTGGGTACCCAAGTGCTTCAAGCAACTGGTATGATGTGCCTAATCCTTGACACCTACATCTACATTGGAGTGGTGAAGGCGTGGTTGAGCCTCTTATCTTCGAGATGTGATGTAGGGTCAAGATTCAGGCCACATCACTACCAAGTTGTTTTAAACAACTGTTACCAAGCGTTCTCCCATATTTCTCGCTCTTCTCTCTCTGCTCTCTATATAATATATACTTATATAATTTACTATACTATATAAGGCGCAAGTAGCGACAAGTATGCAGTTCAAAACAGAATAGCGGAAGGCTGTGCATGAAAGCGAAACATACAAGTATAGTGCATTACATCTGCTAAGCAATACATATGAGCAGCTACAAAAAAATAGAATATCAACCTGCTGAACATTTTTTCATGACCAACTTGCCAATGGTACTCATGATGCCTGCAATAGCTCCACGCACAGAATATCATATTTGAATAGGCTTAGAGATGCTTGAGTTCAGGAGTTTTCCGTACTAAAGTATTTCATGGACAAAGTCCTACTTAAATTCACTATGAAACAGTAAATGATGATAAGTTATTACTTAAATTCACTATGAAACAGTAAATGATGATAAGTTATATAAGAGGATAACTGACCCCATGTTTCATAGGGAGAAACCATTTCAATATTAATCAATATCATCTTCTCAATTCGTATCATGCCTTACCATTTATGATCCTATGATGGCGAAAAAGATTGGTGACGATAACTCCTGGGTGAACTGAATTAGCAGTTATGTTGACCTTCTCCTCCTGTTTAACAATAAAGAATTGTTCATTAAGATCTGAAAGCAACAATGTGACACAAAAACTTTGCAACTGTGGAAAAGAAATGGGGGAAACCTGTACAATTGTGGAAGGAAAAGTAACAACAACATGCAGAAGAACTACATATGACAGAGTTCAAAATATGCCCCCTTAACCAGAACATGAGCATTCATGCTTGAAAGGTAAAATAGAAATAATCCTTTTTGCTCAACGTGTGTATGTCCGCACGCTGTTTTTACTCTACTTCTTGACCTTTCTTCATTTCCCCCCCTATTATTACTTATGTTTTATATCTTCAATTTCTTTTATGCATAGATGGTCAGGTTTTATAGGTGGGGATGGAAGGTATAATGTGGCAGAGTAGGTATTATTCATGTTTGTATGTGTGTACATGTGCAAATGAAAATTACAACGTGCACCCAAAAACATAAAGTTCTTACTTTTTGTTTGAATCAATGGCTATATGATCCGTTGCTTATTGATCCAAGATCTAGTTTGGTGTCGGACTTCATTGTTTTAGAATCTATTCATGCCAAATCCTGATTCCTGATTCCTGATTCTCTACTCAAATGGCAATTCTGCCAAGTTGCTGATGCATGCTTGTTTTGTAGTTTTTTAGTTCATTTGGAGAGGTCATGATAGCTTTTCTAAATTACCTGACCAGAACATTTTTCATTCTAAGTTTCAATGAAGCACGACAACTGCTCCTATCTAAATTTTACGTAATCCACAATGTTTTCCCTATCTAAATTTGGCAACTTTGTCGAACAGAAACCTTTGTTAATGTCAAAAACTAATATTTTATGAGTCATATTATGATTGTGCTGTTTTACCTTTTGTAATATGCATAAAAACCCAATAGTCACACTGATCCATGCTAAATCTTCATATCTTAAAAAATATGCATGATAGTGGTGATGAATTTTTGCTTGGAAAATACTTGTCATATCCGATGATCATGTTCTTGCATACAAATTATCCAGGAAATGGCACGTAATTTAAAATATGTGGGAAATGGCACATTATTTAAAATATCTGGTCAAATAAAAGAAAGAGAATACCTCAAGCCTCCAAGACAACTCATTTGCATAAAAACCCAATAGTCACACTGATCCATGCTAACTCTTCATATCTTAAAAAATATGCATGATAGTGGTGATGAATTTTTGCTTGGAAAATACTTGTCATATCCGATGATCATGTTCTTGCATACAAATTATCCAGGAAATGGCACGTAATTTAAAATATGTGGGAAATGGCACATTATTTAAAATATCTGGTCAAATAAAAGAAAGAGAATACCTCAAGCCTCCAAGACAACTCATTTGCATGCAAAATGTTTGCAAGCTTGGACTGGCCATAAGCAAGATAATTGACATATCTGCAAAAAAGTTAATCGTTTAAGCATTAGAACCAGTTCACATATATGGCTCGAAACCGAAGGAGAAAGACATAGACAATAGCAACATACTACTCAAAGATAATGAGCATAAAAGTATCAGTGCCAAATTCCTAATATTACCCCTTCTCTTCATTGATTTTATCAAAACGAATCCCACAGGGGTAGGTCATTCTGTGGCCCTCTGATGAAAGAATGACAATCCTTCCTTCAGTATTACTTTTACGGGATGTATCCTTCATGTTCTCCAACAAAAGATTTGTTAGAAGAAAATGACCTGAAAAACAAGGCAACAAAGCGAATGATGCACAAATAGGATATATTAATTTAAACTGCAAAACTAAAACTTCCATCCTCATATAGTTGAAAAAAAGGTAAGTACTCAGAAACATGCAATTGACTCGAAGGAAACGATATGACCAGTCCAATAGATGTTTTGATATGATTTTTGGACAAATATCCAAACAAATAAGGCTCACAGACTTATCTTCCAAAATCAGTTGCGTAGCAATAACAGTTCAGGAGCAACTCAATATAGGATAGACAGCCTTTGTTCGCACTAACAAGAAGGAAAGAGTAGAAATATTTTTCCACTTTATAATTTATGTTTTGAGGAGATAGTAACTCAAAAATTAAGATCTCATCTTTATGTGCTTCAGGAAATATCTATTATTCTTTACGTCCATCGGTTCCTCTGGACGAGGTCACAATAATAGATGGCCGTATCTTCAAATGGTTCAGCCAAATCAACTCTTATGTTCTATGTAATAAGATTCCGACTTTCTGTACCAAGGATGAGCCCTTTTAACCGTGAACTACATACCAATATGATTTGTTGCAAACTGGAGCTCTATTCCATCATGCGATAGCAAGTAGGGAGTAGCCATAATTCCTGCATTGTTGCTTTAGAAAAAGAGGAAAACAATCATTTATCGTTCATAAAAGATAAATTACAGGAATTAATTTACAAAGAACAAACTACAAGAGGTAAACATGAGCAAAAGGAGCAAAAGATATGGGATTTCTGACATCAGAATATTCAACGGGAGATTCAAGGAGCCAAAATCGGAAGCGAACTTCTTCACTGATGCCTGCGAGCTGAGGTCTAATTCGAGTACATCAACTTTAGCAGCAGGTACTCCCTTCACAATTGCTTCTTTAACAGTATTACCAGCAGCCAAGTTTCTCACTCCCATAACAACATGGACACCACGCAGTGCAAGAACTCGAGCAGTCTCAGTACCTATGCCACTTGATGCTCCTGTGTAGGTACTCAATTAGCCGAGGAAATAAATACTACACCAGAGCCATGCCCAAAGCAGCAAACTTTTTTTAGTTAAACTCCAACAAATTAAATTTTTTTTTTTGTAAAACTAATGATAATACGAATCACTCTGGAACGACAGATTTTTACTACCCAGGCCCTCTTTCTTCCTTGTATGTTTTAAATAGGGCATGTTCGAATATAAAATTATTATCACGGGGAAGAGTTCTTAACGATGACTCTTCGAGGTGTCATTTTCTGAAATTGATTTCTCATGTTAAATAAATTGCTTAAGCATACGTGAGGCTAAGTCCAGGGATATTGCAGCCCAATTTCTTGAGTTGGGTACTTCATATCTTTTCTATTTTCAGTGAACCAAGCTACAAAAAAACATTAATTAATTGATTTGGCTCCAAGATGCACTACTTCTTTACTAAGTTTTGAAGGGAAATAACCCGTAAATAAGTGTAATGGCTCAAACAGCAACTCAAAACAAAGTAAGTACTCTGAAAGAATTACATGTACATGAAAGTATTTTTTTTTTCTTTGAGGGAAAGAAATTGGATACCAGTGACAATGGCGGTGAGGCCAGTTCCATCAACTCCCTCTGTAACTTGCTCTGCTGTTGAAGATGATGAGAACCCAGATGGCCCTTTCCTGCTCAATGGCCACATTCTCTCTCCTCTCTCTCTCTCTCTCTCTCTCTCTGAGATAATTGTGTCGATCCAAAATTAATTGTGAAAGAAGCCAAAGGAGATCCTTGAAAAAAAATTCTCTCTCTCTCTCTTTCTCTCTCTCTAGTTTGTATTTACAGAAGCTAGGTGGCTACAGAATTATTACTATGTAGAGGACACGTGGGGGGTGCGTCTTTGACATTAATCAATTAAAACGGTTGCAGCACGAGGCTAATAAACAAATGGTCGACAATTTGTTACTCAAACTACAAGTATTGGTCCCAAATTTTCAAGAAGAATGCCCTCTCATTTAAAACTAATAAATGATAAGTGATAACTACGTACTTAAAATAGAAACAAATTTGAGTAAGAGACGAATTCCATGGTTTAGGGGTGATGCAGGAGTAAAAGTAGTTCAGAGAGTAAGAAATGACGCCGTTAATTGTTTAAAAGGCAAGTATGGTAATGTTATTACAAATTCCCCAGGATAAGCTAATATCAATCACATGAGAGCACGAAAAATATCGAGAACACACAAATATAAAGATATATGTGGTTCAGCTTGTAGCCTACGTCCACGAGCGAAGAAGGAGAAAAGCTTTACTAATTGTGATAAATATAAAGTGGAATCTCTCAATCTCTCAATCCCAAATAGCACCTCAAAATTCCCGTACAATCTCTTTAAATAAAAGGAACAAAAGAGAAGAATATCAAATAGGCTTCATAAAAAAAACTTTTTTTCTTGATTGGTGCTCTGAAGATTGATGATTCTAATTGGCTTGAAAGACTGTTCTTATATAGCCTTGAAGATCCCAGCTCCTTGTTGTCTAAGGAATAAGAGTTCTAATAGGAATAGAAGCCAACATGTCCTAAAACTCAACAATAGTCCAAGTATAAATAAATCTCTAATATGATTGGTTGTGCAAAGTCTAATGTAAGTAGGACTCTTAATCAAAATAAACCAACCTAAAAAAAAGGAATTCCTAAAACAATATGGATTTTCGTATTTAAGGCAACCTATAACAGGTATGGTGCCAAAACAATCCACAGACATCGTCTACAAATCATCATAATTTTAAAGAGTTTTTTTTATATTAATCTTTAAATGTAGCATATTTTGTAGGGAAAAATGCTTCCAGCCCCTAAAATGCGTCAGAACGTGTGTCCCACGCCCAAGACTTTTCAACGGTGTTCTACCCCAAAAACTCGGCACGATTTTCCTCTAGCCCCCAAAACACCCCCCCCCCCACGTGACATGCTATCTAAAACCAACATAAATCTTGCCACAATGCTCTAAAGAGAGCTGTCATCGTTGATTGATAATGGGTTATCTTGCTTAGGTTGATGAGAAGAAGAGGGGAGAGGAGAGAGAGAGTTGGTTATTCCGCTCTCGCTCTCCCTTCCTCCCGTGGAGACATCATCCCTCCTGTCGGACACACGCGCCTCCGGCGTGACCTGCCTCTCCAGCCCTCTTCCTCGACAAGTACAACCGCGCCGGGCAAGAGTGCTGACACAAGCACGACACCTTCCTCCACCACCTTGCTGGCATCTACCGCATCCTCCACCTCTGGCTCTCCCCCTCCCCCGTCTCCCTCTGAGGCCTCTTCTACTCCGCCTACTCCAACTCCTACGTCAACCTCACCATCTTTGACCCCCACACCTCCGGTTCTGCGTCGTCGACCACCAGTCCCTCATCCACGTTGGCCTGCTCTTCCACTACTCTGACGGCGAGCTCGCTGATAATCACATTTTATTATAATTTTTATACCCTCATTATCTATTTTATATGAATAAATATACCACTAATAATTGCTTTTATCTGTTAATTGCAGGTTAATGATGAATAAATCTCAAACTCCAATATCTCAACAAAAACCCCTTGACTTAATGAAGAAATGAAGCCCATGAAGCCAAAGGAATTCTTTCAAATAATTCAAAGCCCAATGGAAAATCAAGCAATGGAAAATCAAGAGAAAATGCCAAGCCCAAAAGTCCAAGCCAAAGCCCAAGACACAAGCGAGTTCTGCGGACAGTAACAGGAGAAGAGCAGGCATCGATGCCTGCATCAATGGGGGCATCGATGCCCGCATCGATGCCTGTATCGATGCCCGCATCGATACCCCTATCGATGTGGGTATCGATACGGACGTCTAGGCAGTTACAATCCAATGGCTGATTTTTGTTGGTTTTGGATAAGATTTGAATCCAATGGCTCTCATCCACTGATGTTTACTATAAATAGGGGTAGAGAGTGAGGGGTTAGAGGTGTGAAAATTTTGTAAACTCCTTTTGGAGAGGAGGGCTACTCTTAATTGAGAAGGCCTTCCAAAAATTATAACTTTAGTTGCAATTAATAAAAATAATTTTTTTCTCTTTAAATTTGTTCTTTCTCCTCTTGTTGAATGATGAGGATGGAGATGAAGAGCAATTTGAAGGTTTGCATTTCTTTTCTCTTTTATTTCTTTTTAGTAATTTCTTTATTATTGCTTATTAGTTAGATTTAAATTCATGCTTGTAGAGATTTACTTTCTTGTCTTTTTTTTTTATTTTCTTTTTGCACTTTAATTTGTAGAGTAGATTTATTTTTCTTGCATTTAATTTCTGCAATTTATTTTGTAGTTTAGATTTTTATTTTCTTTGTAATTAGATTTATTTCTTGTTTATAGTTTAGATTTTTCTTTTCTTTTTAATCTTGTAATTAGTCTTCTTTTTCTTGTTTTTATTTCTTAAGATGTGAATTTAATTCTTGTAAGAATCTTAGAATTGTATGAAACTAGTCTAATTTCTTTTATATTGTATGAATTATTCTCTTGTACTTAAGAATTGTATGAAACTAGTTTAATTTCTTTTATATTGTATGAATTATTCTCTTGTACTTAAAATGTTCATGTTTAGGATAATCAACTAGAGAACTAATCGGTAGAAGAAGAATTTGATAATCTATGCTTTCCTTAAATGGTTTGATAGGTTATGCTTATGAATTCTAGGATTATTATCATGTTGTTGTTCTTATCATGAATAGTAATTTTAACTTAGATGATAATTTGATAGGTTACACTTTCCTTAAATGGTTTGATAATCTATGCTTAATAAATCTAAGTTGAAATATGATAAAAAGAGAATAGTTTATATTTTGTAATTGAAATTGGTTAGTGGATTATATTCTAGATTTCTTACCTCTTTTGAATCCTTCATCTTAACTTTCTTAAATTTTCTTTTCATTTTTGGTTTTATTTCTTGATTTTATTAATTCATATTTCTTGCCTTGTGATTTCATTTATTCTTTAATTCTTCCTTCTCTCCTCTAAAATTCAATTTATTACCTCTTGCATATAAATCAAAACAACCACTCATACAATCACACTTATTCTTTATTCCTAATTGTCACGCACAAAATATAAGAACCAAGTTTAATAATCTCTTAAAATCACCTTCTTCGTGGGATCGATATCTTTTTATACTATAACTTGATAAATTGTGCACTTGCAATTTTGGTACATAATTATGCCGCATCAAGTTTTTGGCGCCGTTGCCGGGGAAGGTGCTAAAATAGGATTTTATTAACTTGATTCTTTAACTTGTGTATTTTTCTTGTGAAGGAACCGCTTGGAGCTTGAAAATCTTGGATTGAAGATCAAGAATTTGGAGCATTGCTTTCGGGTAAGTCTTCTTTCTAGTTTTCAATTCCACCCTCTTTAGCTAGCTTCACAATTAGAGACAATTAGGATTTAAAAAAAAAGATTTTATTTTTGTTGACCATAATAAAATCCATCTTTCACTTAGATATTAACTAACAAGATAATAAACTCAAACAATTTTCCCCTTCTCACTTTTGATTATTGTTGACCATAATTAAAAAAATATAAAGATTTTCTTTTTACCATCCTTTTTAGTCGCTTTTAATTTCTAGGGTTGCATTTCATATAGTGTAGGAATTCACCAAAGTGATTGTAGCACTTGATTTGGCACACACTTAAATCATTCTTAAGGGCAAAACCCCAATCAAGATAAGGTAAGGGATTTCATCACCCTTTCCTTAGCCCACAAATCACTAATTCCTCACTTCACAAATCCAAGCCTTCTAAAACTCATTAGACGTTGGCCCCTAAGGATTCGAGCTCAATAAGGAACAAGAAATCCTTAAGTGAACGGTTTAAGTTTTCTCAGAATAGTTGGTGTCTAAGGCAAGGTTTAGGGGTTGCGTAAAGCGCTCCGCAAGGAAAGAGGTACTTAATTGATCTTTGATCACCCTCTAGTACTATCCTTACCTGGCTAACTGTCTGGGTAAAACTTTGATCTTTTCACTGTAGGAATTTTTGGTTAGAAGCTGGTCTAGTGGAGTTAGGCTAAACCCTAGAGTTAGAGTTGATTGAAAAGTGATTGCCTTGATTTGTTTTAGTTAGGATTTTTCTTTTTCTTTATCTTTTCATATAAAAAAAACTAATTTTCTTTCTTTCTTTCCTTAAAAAAAAAAACTAATTTTCTTTCTTTCTTTCCTAAAAAAAAAAATATTGTTTTGGTGTATGCAAATTTGGGTTCGGGATAATTTTCATCGCTTAATCCGTGTTGAACCAATCCAAGAAATGGCAAATCAGCCCGTTCTTCAGGATATGTGTTACCCCACCAGAAATGCAATTCCATCTTGCATAAGACTCCCCGAAGTAAATGGAGCAAATTTCGAGCTTAGACCGCATTTCATTAACATGCTTCCCAAATTCCTAGGTAATGAAACAGAAGATGCATATATATTTATCTCGGAATTTGAGAAAGTATGTATTATGATTAAAATGAGAGAATTAACTGAAGATGCGATTAAGCTTAGATTTATTCCATTTGCTCTAAAGGACAAAGCTAAAAAATGGCTGTACAGCTTACCGATAAATTCCATCTCAACTTGGGAGGAATTTGTCACCGTTTTTCTCAAGAAATTTTTCCCTATTCACAAAACGGTAAAGCTTAGAAACAGCATTCAGAATTTCAAAATTATCCCGGGAGAGCCATTCTGAAAATACTTTGATCGATTTAAAGATCTTTTAATCCAATGTCCTCATCACGGTCTAGAAAAATAGCGATTGTGCCAAGTCATATATGAAGGATTGGACTATTCTTCAAAAACATCTTTAGAATCGATGTGTCAGGGAGATTTTATGAGAAAAAATGCCGATGAAGCTTGGGAATTCCTAGAGAGTCTATCCGAGAAAACAATGCAGTGGGAAAACTGTGATGACAGGGTTTCATCTGTTTCCCAATCTAAGTCTAGTGGTCTTTCCCTGGAGTCAAACATTGCATCTGAAGCGAAGATGGCGACGATTCTGCGGAGGTTAGAAGCCTTAGAAGTTAAGGAACGAGCTCCGGCTCAAATCAATCATATTTCTGCCCCGGGATGTCATAACTGTCAGTCTCCTACCCACGTTTCAGAGGAATGTCCTCTTCTAGGAAACAACCATGCTTTAGAACAGATGAACGCTGCATTCCAGCGCCCTAGAAATGATCCATTTTCTCCAACCTACAATCCAGGTTGGAGAAATCATCCCAATTTTGCTTGGAACCAAGGAAATTCTCATGGAAACCAAAACTTTATTCCCGCGTCAAACCAACAATTCCCTAGGGGAAACGCTGTCCCGTTCAATGCACCGAACAATTTTTCTAACCCACCTTTTCCAAACCAACATCCTCATCCTCACCAGCCTACAAATCAATCAAATTCCGATCATGACAAACGTTTGAGTGTCTTAGAAAAGGGTTTAGAAGCTATGATCAAAGCTTCTACACAAACTACCAACATGTTGACCCAATCATCCACCACTCTAAATTCATTCATGCAAACCACCGGCCAAGTGCTCAACTCGAACACACAAGCCATAGCCCGGTTAGAAACCCAACTTGGGCAACTAGCCGCTGCCGTGAGTGAGAGAGAAAAAGGAAAATTTCCAAGTCAACCTGTTGCAAACCCTAAAGACACTGGATCCAGTTCCAACAACCCAGCTCAACTGAATGCAATTCACACTCTGAGATCAGGAAAACAAATAGACAATCAGGTTAGAATGCCACCGGATCAAACCCCTTCTCCCATTCAAAACACTCCTTCCGATGAAGCAATTCCTTCCGATGACCAAAATGCTGAACTTGAGATTGAGCCTGATCTAGATAGGTATAGGCCCGTTGCCCCCTTTCCAGATAGACTCAAACCTAGGAAAAACTCCCCGCAGGTTGAGAAAATCCTAGAAACATTCAAACAGGTCAAGATCAACATCCCTCTCCTAGATGCAATCGAACAAATTCCCTCTTATGCAAAGTTCTTGAAGGACTTATGCACTAAGAAAAGAACCACCAATGTCCCCAAGAAAGTCTTCTGAGCTGCCAACCTCAGTGAAATTTTTTTGAAACCCATGCCATTGAAATACAAGGACCCTGGTTGTCCCACAATTCCATGCGTCATAGGTAACACTCACATTGATAAGGCACTTCTAGACTTGGGAGCCAGCGTCAACCTCCTTCCTTATTCAGTCTATCAACAGCTAGGTGTAGGAGAACTTAAACCGACAAGATGCACTCTACAGTTAGCTGATAGATCTGTAAAAATTCCCAAAGGAGAGGTAGAGGATGTTCTGATCAAAGTTGGAGAGTTCATTTTCCCTGTTGATTTTATTGTCTTGGAAACGCAGCCCGTTTCCAATCTCAAAAGTCAAATCCCCGTCATTCTAGGAAGACCGTTCTTAGCCACCTCAAATGCTTTGATAAACTGTAGAACCGGTCAGATGAAACTATCTTTTGGGAATATGACTGTTGACCTCAATATCTTCAACTTAGGGAGACAGCCTAGTGATCCATCTGATGAACCCATGGAAGTGAATTTCATTCAAGGAATATCCAGTGAACAACAAGAGGGAGAGTGTGAGTCTGATTCAAATGCATCTGATTTAATGATTGAGGAGCTTTCTGATGACGAACTTGAGATAGAACCGCTGGTCAATCATGTTTTTGCTGTTGGCTGGCAACGAGAACCTTTAGAGATAGAACCCCGAGTCCAGCTTCGCCCATCTGTGGAGGAACCCCCTAAGTTAGAGCTCAAACCTCTACCCGAAAATCTAGAGTATGCCTACTTAGGGGAGAACGAGTCTTTACCAGTTATCATTTCTTCTGAGTTGACTACCGGTCAAAAGGAAGCTCTCTTAGCTGTTTTAAGAGAGAATAGGGAAGCCATTGGATGGACCATGGCTGATATCAAAGGGATTAGTCCAACCATTGTTCAACACCGAATCCATTTGATAGATGATGCCAAACCTACTAGAGATGCTCAAC
The DNA here is from genome assembly GCF_001876935.1 of Asparagus officinalis. Taxonomy (NCBI): domain Eukaryota; kingdom Viridiplantae; phylum Streptophyta; class Magnoliopsida; order Asparagales; family Asparagaceae; genus Asparagus; species Asparagus officinalis. The sequence goes on from NW_017972615.1 coordinate 290,973, forward strand.
GTAGGTTAAACCCAGTGATGAAAGAAGCCGTTAGGAAAGACATTCTGAAATGTCTCGATCATGGGATCATTTATCCCATTTCTGATAGTTCATGGGTGAGTCCAGTCCAAGTTGTTCCAAAGAAATCTGGGATCACCGTGATCCAAAATGAGGCTAATGAGCTGATTCCCACTCGGATCCAAACTGGATGGCGAGTCTGTATTGACTACCGAAAGCTCAACTTAGCCACTAGGAAAGATCACTTCCCTCTTCCTTTCATTGACCAAATGTTAGAGCGTTTAGCAGGACACGAGTTCTACTGTTTCCTGGATGGATATTCAGGTTACAATCAAATCCCTATCGCTCCAGAAGATCAGGAGAAAACCACCTTCACTTGCCCGTATGGAACATTCGCATACCGACGCATGCCTTTTGGCCTGTGCAATGCACCGGCCACATTCCAACGTTGCATGATCAGTATTTTTTCCGACATGGTAGAGCGATTTCTCGAAATTTTCATGGATGACTTTTCCATTTTTGGTGACACATTTTCCCAATGTTTGCATCATCTTAAACTGGTCCTAGAACGGTGTAGGGAGAAAAATCTGACTCTCAATTGGGAGAAATGTCATTTCATGGTCAAACAAGGCATTGTCTTAGGACATGTAGTTTCCAATAGGGGAATCGAAGTGGACAAAGCTAAGGTAGATCTCATTTCCAATCTCCCTCCTCCCAAAACTGTCAAAGATGTCAGATCGTTTCTTGGTCATGCTGGTTTTTACCGACGTTTCATCAAGGATTTCAGCAAAATTGCTAGACCCTTGACCAATCTCTTAGCCAAGGATACATCATTTGTCTTCTCTCCCGACTGCCTCAAAGCTTTTGAATATCTGAAAAAGGAGCTAACCACAGCTCCTATCATTCATGCACCGGACTGGACCTTACCATTCGAACTGATGTGTGATGCATCTGATTCTGCGATTGGAGCTGTTTTAGGACAACGGTTTGATGGAAAACCGCATGTGATCTACTACGCCAGTAGGACTCTGAATGATGCCCAGCAAAACTACTCTGTCACAGAGAAAGAGTTTTTAGCTGTAGTCTTTGCCTTAGAAAAATTCAGGTCCTACCTCATCGGTTCCTTAACCAAAGTTTTCACTGATCATGCCGCACTAAAGTATCTTTTGACCAAAAAGGATGCTAAAGCACGGCTCATTAGATGGATTCTCCTTCTTCAAGAGTTTGACATTCAAATTCTTGACAGAAGGGGAACAGAGAACCCCGTAGCAGATCACCTCTCTCGACTCCCAAATGCACCAACATCAACCGTTCCAATCAATGAACATTTTCCAGATGAACAACTCCTAGAAATCCAATCTGTTCCCTGGTTCGCCGACATTGTGAACTACATAGTCATGAACCAGATCCCTTCTCATTGGTCCAAACAGGATAGATCCCGTTTTCTCTCCCAAGTAAAATACTTTTACTGGGATGATCCATATCTGTTCAAATACTGTCCTGATCAGATCTTTAGGAGGTGTGTTCCCACTGAAGAAACTAGGAGTGTTATATCCTTTTGTCATAAGGAAGCCTGTGGGGGCCACTTTGGCCCGAGAAAAACAGCTGAAAAAGTTCTCCAATCTGGGCTGTATTGGCCCACTCTCTTTAAGGATTCATTCGAGTTTTGCAAAACCTGTAACCGCTGTCAGCTTTTAGGGAAGGTCACTAGGAGAAATATGATGCCTTTACAACCCATCTTATCTGTTGAACTTTTTGATCTGTGGGGTATCGATTTCATGGGACCATTTCCAAATTCCTTTGGAAATGTCTACATTCTAGTAGCCGTTGAATACATGTCAAAATGGGTTGAGGCGGTAGCTTGCAAAACTAATGACAACAAGGTCGTTGTCAAGTTTTTGAAAGAGAACATTTTTGCCCGGTTTGGAGTACCTCGAGCGATCATCAGTGATAACGGTACACATTTCTGTAACCGTTCTTTCGAGGCTTTGATGAGGAAATATTCAATCACACACAAATTGTCAACTCCTTATCACCCCCAAACCAGTGGACAAGTAGAGGTCACAAACAGGCAGATCAAACAAATCTTAGAAAAAACAGTTAATCATAACAGAAAAGATTGGTCTGTAAAATTGTGTGATGCTCTGTGGGCATATAGAACAGCTTTTAAGGCCAATTTAGGGATGTCACCATACAGACTGGTATTCGGGAAAGCTTGTCACCTACCAGTAGAATTGGAACATTGAGCAATGTGGGCAATAAAACAGTTAAATTTTGACTCAGACTCGGCAGGTAAAAACAGATTGCTCCAAATAAATGAGTTGGAAGAAATTCGGAATGATGCATACATAAACTCAAAAATTTACAAAGAGAAAACAAAAATTTTTCATGACAAATCAATTTTGCGAAAAAATTTCTCTCCAGGACAGAAAGTTTTATTGTACAATTCAAAATTGCATCTTTTTCCGGGAAAATTAAGATCAAGATGGACTGGTCCATTTTTTGTTAAACAAGTTTTTCCACATGGAGCTGTCGAGATAGAAAATCCTAAAAATGGTAATATTTTTAAAATAAATGGTCAACGTCTGAAACCATTTTTAGAATTTTCTACGCTCGGAGAGGAAGAGGTGTTGGTTCTTCATGAACCTCATTATCTATAAAAAAAAAAATTGAATAAGTAACAAAAAATAAAAAAATAAAAATAAAAAAATAAAAAATTACTTACAATTTTTTTCTTATTTGATTTCTTCATCCTCATACTAACAGTAATTGCAGATCCTTATCATCATTGTCAACCGAACAACTGTAAGTTCTTCAATTTTAACTGCTTTACTTTGTGCTTCAGCGAATTTGCATTGAGGACAATGCAAAATTTAGGTGTGGGGGTGAGAAATACATATTTTCCTCTTTATTTTACCTTTTTAGTTATATTTTTCTTTCTTTTTGTTAAAAAAAAAATTAAAAATATTGTCACTTGCCAAATTAATAGAGTTAAGTAATAATTGATCAAATTGATAGATTTTAAATTTTCTAATTCTTAGTTAGTGACATATTCAAGTTCACCTTTTATGATAACTCCAAATAAAATTCTTAAGAAATGATTTTTCAACTAGTATACTTTACTTAAGTCTTACCTTAGATTTTTAATTAAAAATAATGAAATTTTTGCATGCTTAACTTAGAGTTGAAAATATTTTTTCAAGTTATCTTAATTTACACAAATTTTTTTAAAAGACTATATATACTTACACATACATATATTAAAAAAAAACTAACATTATAAAAGAAGAGTGCGAAAAATGGGCACCACCCAAAAAAAATAATAACTCTTAAATTCAAGGTGATTCTATCTTATAAAGCCAAAGTTGACTGAGCAATTAAGCCCAAGGAGTATCTCTATACTTAATGACCTAAACCCAATTGGGTTGGGATTCATTGGCCCAAAACTCGTTAAATGGTCACTTAGAAAGCCCGTTAAAATAGAAAACAATCACCAAGAATTAGAGAGTGAGAAAAAAATATA
>NW_017972615.1:296682-298087 GCF_001876935.1 Asparagus officinalis
ATTTTCAAGTTAAGCTCATTGGGCCGAAAATTGATTGTTGCAAAATTGGATTTTATTTTTCTTTTGAAAATCAAATAAATCAAAGGTGGAGATTGTTGCTTGGGGCTCAAGACAAATCCAATGGCTCATATTCATTGAAGATTACTATAAATAGGGGTAGAGAGTGAGGGGTTAGAGGTGTGAAAATTTTGTAAACTCCTTTTGGAGAGGAGGGCTACTCTTAATTGAGAAGGCCTTCCAAAAATTGTAACTTTAGTTGCAATTAATAAAAATAATTTTTTCCTCTTTAAATTTGTTCTTTCTCCTCTTTGTTGAATGATGAGGATGGAGATGAAGAGCAATTTGAAGGTTTGCATTTCTTTTCTCTTTTATTTCTTTTTAGTAATTTCTTTATTATTGCTTATTAGTTAGATTTAAATTCATGCTTGTAGTGTAGATTTATTTTCTTGTCTTTTTATTTCTTTTTGCACTTTAATTTGTAGAGTAGATTTATTTTTCTTGCATTTAATTTCTGCAATTTATTTTGTAGTTTAGATTTTTATTTTCTTTGTAATTAGATTTATTTCTTGTTCATAGTTTAGATTTTTCTTTTCTTTTTATTTTTGTAATTAGTTCTTTTTCTTGTTTTTATTTCTTAAAGATGTGAATTTAATTCTTGTAGGAAGTTTAGAATTATATGAAACTAGTCTAATTTCCTTTATATTGTATGAATTATTCTCTTGTACTTAAAATGTTCATGTTTAGGATAATCAACTAGAGAACTAATCGGTAGAAGAAGAATTTGATAATCTATGCTTTCCTTAAATGGTTTGATAGGTTATGCTTATGAATTCTAGGATTATTATCATGTTGTTGTTCTTATCATGAATAGTGATTTTAACTTAGATGATAATTTGATAGGTTACACTTTCCTTAAATGGTTTGATAATCTATGCTTAATAAATCTAAGTTGAAATATGATAAAAAGAGAATAGTTTATATTTTGTAATTAAAATTGGTTAGTGGATTATATTCTAGATTTCTTACCTCTTTTGAATCCTTCATCTTAACTTTCTTAAATTTTCTTTTCATTTTTGGTTTTATTTCTTGATTTTATTAATTCATATTTCTTGCCTTATGATTTCATTTATTCTTTAATTCTTCCTTCTCTCCTCTAAAATTCAATTTATTACCTCTTGCATATAAATCAAAATAACCACTCATACAATCACACTTATTTTTTATTCCTAATTGTCACGCACAAAATATAAGAACCAAGTTTAATAATCTCTTAAAATCACCTTCTTCGTGGGATCGATATCTTTTTATACTATAACTTGATAAATTGTGCACTTGCAATTTTGGTACATAATTATGCCGCATCACTCGCCGACTATCTAGAGGCGTCCAGAAACTCCCTCCTAGC
>NW_017972615.1:298097-302757 GCF_001876935.1 Asparagus officinalis
TAGCCGATGGCCTCGTACCCCATCATATGAACGGCGGCGAGGCGTGGAGGTGGAAGATCAGCTCCCTCCTGCCCCCGGAAGGCATGACGTTGAAGCACATCAGGACCAACGAGGGCGTGCGCGTGCCGAGGAGAAGAGAGAGCTGGGTTTAGCTCTTCTTCTTCTTCCTTATCTCATTTGAGAAAATTTTTATATTCATTTGAGTGATTTTGAGGTGGATGCTGCTTCCTGTGTGCTTGAGCTTGCCTCTGTTGAGAGAAGCAACCGACCACTGAGTTGTTTCCTATGTGTCTGGTAATAATATTTCACTTTTAATTTTTGGGGAAATTATAATAATATTTCACTTTTAATGAGATTTTCAAAAGCCAAAGGATTTACGTTTTGGTTATGAAGGTTATGCGTTGCTTGTTAATGTTACGAGTTGCTTGTTAAGGTTACGCGTTGGTTGTTAAGGTTACAGGTTGGTTGTGAATGTTACGGATTGGTTGTTAAGATTACACGTTGGTTGTTAAGGATAAACATTGGTTGTAAAGTTAGCATTCACAATCAACCCATAACCTTAACAACCAACCTGTAAACCTTCACAACAAACGCGTAACCTTAACAATTAACTTGTAACCTTAGCAAGCAACTCGTAACGATTTATTGTTAATATTACAGTTTATTGTTAAGATTACACGTTTACAACCAACTCGTAACGATTTATTGTTAAGATTACGGTTTACAACAAACCTCATGTATCGTTAATAAGTATTTAATAAAACATCTGCAAATATAGAAACAAAATGCCTCTAAATTTTTAATGTAAGAATTATAGGGCCAACATATTCCTAATTTAGAAAAAAAAACTATTCATAGTAAATATATTTTAAGTCAACAAGAGCCATTGACAATTGATATATATTAGAAATGTTATTGGTTTATTTAAACTGGGCATATTTACTTATGAATCATAAACTAGGACACTTGATAAGTAAGATTTGACGAAAAATTTAACCAGGAGCTTTCTAGTCTTGGTACAGGAGCTTGCAAATCCACTAGCTAATATTTATAATTCAATGTCTCAAGGTAATGAAGTTGATTGTTAAGGTTACACGTAACCTTAACAATAAACCGTAATCTTAACAATAAATCATTACTGGTTGGTTGTAAACGTGTAACCTTAACAATAAACTGTAATCTTAACAATAAACCGTTACGGGTTGCTTGCTAAGATTACGCGTTGATTGTTAAGGTTACGTATTGGTTGTGAAGATTTACGGGTTGGTTGTTAAGGTTATGGGTTGATTGTAAAAGTTAACTTCATAACCAACGCGTAACCTTCACAACCAACGCTTATCCTTAACAACCAACGCGTAACAACCAACGCGTAACCTTAACAACCAACTCGTAACCTTAATAAGCAACTCGTAACCTTAACAACCAACTCTTAACCTTAACAAGCAACGCGTAAATCCCTTAGCTTTTGAAAATCTCATTAAAAGTGAAATATTATTACAATTTTCCCAAAAATTAAAAGTGAAATATTATTACAAAATTCAGCTCACTCCCACCACCTAAAACAAAATCCAAGTTTTGAAAATCTAATTAAAAGTGAAATATTATTACAAAATCCAGCTACTTCTCAACAGATCTCAAGGAAGTTCCGGTAGCAATCATCTTGAAGCTTACCATCCCATCGTTCTCTTCATAAGTTACAGTAAATTCAAGCTTCTCAACAAATCCAGCAATCTTGTTGTTGACGTGGCACTGGCAAAGGCGGGCCAGCCTGACATTAGCGGAGGGTTTGTGAAACATTAATAGGCTCATTTGAAAGCAAAAGTTAAAGTTTGGGACCTCTTTCTCTCTCTAGTTGCATTCGTGATGTTAGTGATGTTGGGGCCTAAGAAAGCGACGTTCTTCCCACCTGCCCACGTGCAATGGCCAGTTGAGATGTTCCGCTCCGCCTCCCGCCCTCGACTCTCCGACTCTCTCCCGTCTACTCGCCCATCCTCCCCTCCTCCTAACCCTAACCATAATCCCCCTCCTCCTCAGACGCCATCCAAAACCTAGCCCTAGACACCGACGCCAAGCTCGCCCTTCACATCGCCATGGCCCACGCCTGCCTCGCCCTCTCCCTCGTCCTCCTCTATGGTCCATACTGTCTCCTCCACTTCTGTCCTCCCAACGATCTTGGTGCTACGCTCTGACGCTCTCTGCTCCTCTGTCGCCACCCTCTTTGACCTCCGCCTCCTACTCCTCCGCCGCTGCCAAGGGCGGAGACGGATTCTCCCGCCTCCTTCGCTGGCCTTGCGAGCTCTCTCTTCAGCACAAATAAAAAAAGAGAAACAAAGGGTATTTTGGGAAGACTTATGTTGGTTTTAGACAACATGTCACGTAGGGGGTGTTTTAGGGTCTAGAGGAAAATCAGGCGAGTTTTTGGGGGTAGAACACCCGTTGAAAAAGTCTTAGGGGTGGGACACACGTTCTAGCGTATTTTGGGGGTTGGAAGCATTTTCCCTATTTTGTAATTAGTTTTGAAATTGGTCCCTCAAACCATTGAACTGCTATTATTTTATTATTGGGAAATCATTATTTTGCAACCCAAAAGAAAAATCTACCTGTTTAGTGAAGGAAGGAATATGTAGATATATATAATATAATTTGTTGTGTAGCTAATTAGTGTTAGACTTAATTGTACTTCTGTCTCTTTTTTATTTGTGATGATTTCCCACCTCATCTGCTGCATGAATCAGCAGTCGCGCTCCGATGTCGAGTGCGGTCGTCGCTGGATCTCAACCTGCTTAGCCTTGCCAGATCAGCTGGCTCGTGGGCCCCACGCCCGCCTCTATGATGCCTCCGCCGTCATGCCGGACGATCGTCGCACGATGCGCTCGTCATGTTCGACGCAAGTCTTTTCTTGCGAGGGTGCTTTCAAGTGGGAGATAATCGGCTAGCGCGGGAGGTAGAGAGGCCGAGAGTATCGAGTGGAAGGGACCCGTTCGATCTCAACGCCGCCGTTTCTTCCCGACGCACTAAAAATTACCCGTGTTTCCTTACAAATATTTCGCTCGAAAAATATTATTTTTCCACATGGACCTTATTCTTCGCCCTCATGAACAACGGCGAAAAAAGTATTACCGCCAATGCTGACGCCATTGGAAATTTTGGAGAGACTGAATTTTTCCCACCAAAACGCCCATTTTAAATCATCACAGTAACATCAGGAAGAGAGAGAGAGAGGGGGGAGAGAGGCAGAGATGAGAGAGAAGAGATGAGAGAGAGAGAGAAGACCGAGAAAGGTATTATAGCTTCACATGTCTTTAAACTTCTGGGTTTTGTGATTTGGGGCCTTAAGAGAATTATGTGTTTTTTTGAGGGTTTGGGGCGCTTGAAAAGTCTCGAGAAGAGAGTGAACACTTGTAATGAAATTGGGGGCGTAGAAGCAATTTCCCCGTTGATCAATTACGGTGCCTCCTTAGGATTCTGCCTCTGCCATCCTATCTATTTGCAGATTATTATGCACAATGAAGGTCGTAACTTGTAGTTCGTGGTTTGGTGAGTCGTAGGGTGGGCGAGAGTGCTCTATTCCACAGATCATTTTCTTTTAACGGTAGGAAGAACAGAAGGATACATCTCGTAAAAGTAATAATTGAAGGATGCCGAATGTCAATGTTTCCATTAGAGGCCCCATAGCAACTGACTTAGAAACTATTCATTCTAATGCGAGCGCGGATATTTCTTTTCGTTCACTTCTGCCTTACACCGCACTCAAAACCTCCTCCATACAACGTTGTCTAGCCTTGTGTAAATATTCTCAAAATATGATGATTAACATATTAACCCCCGTCCCCCCCCCCCCCCCCCCCCCCCCCCCCCCTGAGTGTTTTGCTCTATTCCACAGATCATTTTCTTTTTTAACAGTAGGAAGACAATGAGATACTCGTAACAGTAATATTGAAGGATGGAAATTCAATGTTCCATGTAGAGGCCCATAGGGACTGTTTGAACTATTCCATTATGGAGCGCTATTTCTTCCGTTCACCTGCTACACCGCACTCAAAACCTCTCCATACAACCGTTGTCATACCCTTGTGTAAATATTCTCAAATTATGATGTCTACATATTACACCCCCCCCCCCCCCCTCCTGCCTGCTGAAGCACAGGTCCAACACTTTTTCAACGCTCCCAAAACCCTCAAAAACAAACACATAATTCTCTAAGCCCCAAAACACAAAACCCAGAAGTTTAAAACATGTGAAGACTATAATACCCTTTCTCTCTCTCTCTCTCTCTCTCTCTCTCTCTCTCTCTCTCTCTCTCTCCCCCCCTCTCTCTCTCTCTCTTCATGATGTTACTGTGATGATTTAAAATGGGTTTTGGTGGGAAAAAATTCTAGCTCCCTCCAAAATTTTCCAATGGCGTCAGCATTGGCGGTAATACTTTTTCGGCGTTTGTTCATGAGGCGAAGAAAAGGTCATGGGAAAACTAGTATTTTTCGGCGAAATATTTGTAAGGAAACAACGGGTAAGTTTTATCGTCGGGAAGAAAACGGCGTTGAGATCGAACGGCAGTCCCTTCCCACCGATACTCTCGGCCTCCTACCTCCGGGCCCCACCGATTATCTCCCACTGAAAGCACCCTCCAAGAACAAGATTCGTCGACGACGGAGCCATCACC
>NW_017972615.1:303610-329417 GCF_001876935.1 Asparagus officinalis
ACGGCGGAGGCATCATAGAAGGCGGCGTGGGGCCCACGAGCCAGCTGATCTGGCAAGGCTACAGGTTGAGATCCAGCGACACCGGCATCGACATCGGAGGCGGCGACGGCGGATTCATGCAGAGATGAGGTGGGAAATCATCACAAATAAAAAAAGAGAAAGAGAGAAAGGGTACTATGGTCTTCACATGTTTAAAACTCTTGGATTTTGTGTTTTGGGGGCTCAGAGAATAATTGGTTTACTTTTGAGAGTTTTGGGAGCGTTGAAAAAGTTTTGGGAGGGGGTGAAATAGTTGTTAGGAAATTGGGGGCTAGAAGCAATTTCCCCTTGACTCAATGTAAATTATATGACTAACAGAACAAAACAAAACGATGATTTCAAAATAATTTCAAGTTAGCCAAAAAATGAGGTTTGCAGTTTACGTTTCAATACCTATTATGTTGCAATAATGCCAAGGAAGAACGTACTGTTATGAAGCTAGACAATTTTTTCACTGACAAGATGAAGTTAAGAGCTTTTGATTTTTTTTTTTTTTTTTTTTTTTACTTTTCGGTTTTTTTTTTTTTTTTTTTTTTTTTTTTGACTTTTCGATTTATGTTATGGGGAGATAGCATCTCAAAGATAACAATTTCATCTCGATCTATAAGGTTTAGAAAAGATATATTAATATTCTTTGGTCTCTTTTCCTAACGACATGCTTGAAAATAACCACAAATTAACAGACATGCAATGCTAATAGGCGGTGATGGTTATATTCTGTAAGTAAAGAGCGGAACGCATTATATATCTTCAGAAGCGATTTCAAAAGTTACGTTCTCCGTAATAAAATTCTAGCTTGGCGCGCGTACCAAGGATGTGGTGCGTTAACCATGAAAGACGTGCCAATATGATTAGTTGCGAACTGAAGCTCTATTCCTTCATGTGAAAGTGAGTAGGGAGTGCCCGGAATCCCTGCATTATTTCTTTAGAAAAGGAGGAAATTAAATTATCATTCCCCGTTTATGAAAAATAAATAATGGAAGGACATATATAGCTTAGAAAATAAATAAAAAATGTTTAAAACATTTCATAGAATTATAATTTCAGAAATCAGATGACTATTAGATAGCCAAATCCTACTACAGTGGTATATATAATGGATCTAGCTAGACTTTCCGATACCAATTATTCTTTACAAAAAACCTCCAAGGGTTGCGACACATGCACAAACACGAGCACAAGAGGAAATCATCAGAAGCAGTGCCAAAGGATTTAAGTTTTCTTACGTCAGAATATTCAATGGGAGATTCAAGAAGATAAAATCTGAAAAAACTTCTTTACTGATGCCTGTGAGCTGAGGTCTAGTTCAAGGAAATCGACTTAGCATGCAGTGGGTATTTCCTTGGCAATTGCTTCTTTAACGGTATTTCTAGCTAGCAGACAAGTTTTGTAACTCCCATGACTACATGGACACCACACGACATGCAAGAACTCGAGCAGTCTCAAGGCCTATTAATCCACCTGATGCTCCCGCATATGTATTAGTTAGCACTGGAAATAAATATTATACCAAAGATATACCAAAAGCAACAAAATTTCCAACTACTAAGAATACAGAAACATAAAATCGCCATTTCTTTTAATTTAAGCCCATCCATCTATGTGCAGAGACACTGGTATATATTGGTGCAGGACATGAGATCAATATTGTTTTACCATTCACGCGCTATATTTGGGAATTAAAATTCCTATAATATTCTTAGAGTTTGTTATTATTATGTAGATCATATATTAGAAAACCCCTCATTTTTTAACTTGATACCCAACCGTTTCAAATCGTACTTTCGAACTAGAGACGGGCTAATTAGATGAACGTGCCTCATGTTTGATGAGTTTTAAAAAGTGGACGTAAAGTTAGCATATTCATCTAAGAAGCATGTGACGAGTGTTTTAAATTAAAAAATTTATTATTTATTGAGTACATATCTGAAAAAAATGTATGCATACATCCAAGGAAGTATTAATGTCCAATACCAATATACTTTTCAGGTGTGGTTATGGCTTCAAAATAGAATTACCTATGCAACATAGCATAATATAAAGTCGTAATATATGATAGACAAGTAGTAGGATCATTCTGGAATTACATATTGAACATATTGAATTCCTTGTACATATTGAATCGATTGGATTAAAAGCATATTCTAATGGGCTCAACTTTTGGTCTCGAGAGATGGTATCATCTGCAATTATCTTTTTAAGGAGTATAACTTCTTCAGATCCCCAAAGTTTTTCTACTTATTGCACGAGTTAAAATTGCTGAATGTTTAATGTAGGTTACTCTACCAGTTATCTGACATTCAAGAGTTCTCTGCAAAACCCCTTGATTTCTGGATTGATAACAATGCAGCTCGAGTTAGGTTTATTGTAGCTATGAGTGAAATTGACTTGGCTGGGTTAGGGCTACATCTCTTGTGGCTGCTGTCTCAAATTTAGGTTCACGTCTCATTTTGAGGTCATCTATCCATCGGTCCTAATCAGTGAAAGCTCCAGCTCAAACAGCTCAGCCCAAGAAAGAGATGTCGTCCTTCATTCTTGCTCAAGCTAAAGCGCGGTGTGATACAGCTAAGTCACAAGTAAAATAGCAGAGATCTGATGACGGACGGAAAGGACCTCGCGACTTGCCACATGACTCTAAATTTCACATCTCCTTATGTGAAAAGAAGTATAAATATCTTTAGATACTAGACATTTGTTGTGCGCGGAAGCCACCAATCATTGTGCTTTGAGGAACCAAACCAAATGTCGAGAGAGAAGACCAAACAAACCAAAATAACGGCACAAACACAAACAACCAATTTTACGTGGTTTGGCAAGTTGCCTATGTCCACGGGGCAAAGGGAGATGAGTTTTCACTAATAGAGAAGGAGAGTACAAACTGAGATTACAAATTACTCAAAATAAACCAACTAATCTCACCAACAAATCTCTCAATCTATCAAACAATAACCCTAATCAATAGCTAAGAAAGATCTCTCTTTTCTGTGCTCAAAATATCCCCTTGACTGCGCCAAAGAAACCCTAAAACGTGTTGGTATTTATACCTTTTCTGTGCTCAAAATATCCCCTTGACTGCGCCAAAGAAACCCTAAAACGTGTTGGTATTTATACCAAATACCAAACCAATTCAGAATAGGAAACAAGTCAAGTCAACCCGAGCCTTGCCCGACTGGCGATCGACCGCCACAAAGCTCGCAGTCGACCGCGATCAAACAACAGAACCAGAAGAATCCTACAAGGCATGGCGGTCGATCGCACCAAGTCCAGACTCGATTATAGGGTCCGTGCACGAATTTGGTCGACCGGCCTTGCATCGCGGTCGATCGAACAACTCCAAAACTGTTCCCCCTGTGCCCAAAATCTGTTTTTACCAAATCTTTCGCCGATTCTACAATTATCTACCTCGGCAAAGTTTTCCCAAAACTGAACCGACACCAACCAAAGCAAATGTCTCACTTATTGTGTTTAGTACGAAGTGAACCAAATTCACGATAACGGACTCAATCCACAACAAGTCGAGACCCGAATGAGAATGTGATCACTCTCCAAAAGTCAGTATCAACTCACTAAATCAGCTGCATCATAAAATGACTGCCTACGTATCCTCTTGTTAAAGGAATCAAGCTTTCATGTAGTTCTCCTAATGGCCTCCAAAGGTCCTCAATCAACTAGAAGAGTTCTCAACCCTTCTCCAACATCACCAACAACTCTACAACTGATAGCTCTCCTAATGGCCCCAAAGTGAAACGATCCAGACACCTCCATCTGAGGTGAACCAATGGCCATATCCAAATCCTAATGATCTGATCAACACTCTCCACCTGCTAAGAGTCAAATGTGACATGTCTGCTCAGAACAAAATCAGAAGCCAATACCTGATAATCAAACACGCCTCTGAATCCCAAACGTACAATCAGATCAAATCTCACATCCTCGATGTGACCATATGTTGGACGACCAAACATCTGATGCAATCCAAAATCTAAAGCAGCTCCACTATATCCAAAATCTCTAAACGCAGCAGTCGACAACCTATGACTAAGATGACACATATATGTCGAAGCCCGTATATCAAAACTAATGCTTGATATCAAATAGCGATCCTCCTCCAGTAAGGAACGACTCATCAAAACTGTCATCTTATCTCGTCGCCCCGATATTTTCTCTCTAATGAAGTGTCTCAAACTGTCGTGAGCTTGGCACAAATGCAGAAAAGAACCCCTACCAAAATCAGAATAATGTGTTACCTTTCTGCTAATACACTTTCTCCATCTGTTGTTGACTACTAGGACTTCATACCAATAGGACTTGGTTGTAATCCACAAATACCTAGAACAATTCCCAACATAGGAAACCAAATACCGATTACCTTCCAATGATGCTTTCTTGGAAGGCTTCCAAATGCTAGAATGAACACCACCTAGAAGACCCCTCGTCCGGTGAATAGAAGTGCAAAACTCCACCTCGGTCTCCTTGCTCATACCAATGTGCTCATAGGACTTCAAATTGCAGGTCAAAGCACCTCTCCATAAACCAAATTGTTCGTGCCATTAAACTTCTCCACATCTATCTTCATAGAGTGAATACTTAAATTTTGTACAGTCTTCACGCCAGAAGTACCCTCCACAACTTCTTCTTTCTCAGCCATCTTTCTCAAAGCACCAATAAACCAATGCGGAATAAACGAAGAATAGATCCAAAATACGAGAAATGTAGATTTTTACCTCCAACTGAAACCCTAACAAGAGCCTCCAAAAGATCTCACCCCCACACGACGGAAGATAAGATCCACAATAGTAAAAATCTTACATTTATCACCAATTGAAACCCTAGACGAGCTTCCAAAGCGATCTACCCCTCCACCAATCCTCAAGCATAGTATGTGCTCTGATACCACTTGTTGTGCGCGGAAGCCACCAATCGTTGTGCTTTAAGGAACCAAACCAAACACCGAGAGAGAAGACCAAACAAACCAAAATAACGACACAAACACAAACAATCAATTTTACGTGGTTCGGTAAGTTGCCTACCTCCCGGGGCAAGGGAATATGGGTTTTCACTAATAGAGAAGGAGAGTACAAACTAAGATTACAAATCACTCAAAATAAACCAACTAATCTCACCAACAAAGCTCTCAATCTCTCAAACAATAACCCTAACCAATAGCTCAGAAAGATCTCTCTTTTCTGTGCTTAAAATATCCCCTTGACTGCGCCAAAGAAATTCTAAAACGTGTTGGTATTTATATCAAACACCAAACCAATTCAGAATAGGAAACAACTCAACCTGGGCCTGACCAGACTAGCGGTCGACCGTCACAAAACTCGCGGTCGACCGCGATCAAACGACATAACCAAAAAAATCCTACAGGGTATGGTGGTCGACCGCGACAGTCGACCGCACTAAGTCCAGACTCAATTCTAGGGTATGTGCATGAATTTGGTCGACCGACCTTGCACCGCGGTCGACCGGCCTTACACCGCGGTAGACCGAACAACTCCAAAACTGTTCCCCTGTGTCCAAAACCTTTTCTTCACCAAATCTTTCGTGGATTCTACAACATTCTCTAATTAGTATTCAAATAGTAACCTTTCCATTGCATATAATATTCTAACATGTTTTCCCCCTAAAGTGAGTTCGCTACCAACCGCAGTTGCACCATCCGCCATCCGCCAAAATTTTCCTGTGAACTTCTCACGGCATACAATATACTAAAATATTTTTTTTGTTCCTCTAGCCTAGAAGGCCACTTTTTCTCTTCTTTTAACTTGTTATGGTTGTTGTCAACAAGTGCATTGAGCCCCTCCAAGTCAGGTCAAATCACCTTGTGCCTTGAGACACTCTAGGTTAGGGAAGATCAATTATTGTGTCTTGCGCCACAGAATTACCCGCAAATGTTATCAGAAACGCTATTTGGCTCGTTGATTAACTCGCGACCTCAACTCGCGCCTACGTGGAAGGATCCACGTCAGCAACCCCAATTTCTGATCCCGTGACCTTCCCTTCCTTCCCTAATTTCTGATCTCTCTCCTCACTTCAGAAAAAATCCCTAAAAGAATCTCACTCCCCCTCCCAACCCTAGCCCCAACTCCGCCGTGACTCCTTCGCCGTCCCCTGACTCCGCCATGACACCGCCGTCGCCGCCTGACTCCGCCGTCACACCGTCGCCATCCCCTCAGATCTCCATCCCCCCCACTTCAAAACAGGTACCTTTCCTCTTTAATCCATCAAAAACCCTCGATTTCGTGCAAATTTCACTTCTTTCCATCTGATTTGATATGATTTTTGTTTGCATCTTGTTTAATTGAAACCTACTTACAAACTATTTTGGCTTGAGAGAGTGATGTGTTAATTCGATTTCGTGGGTCTTGTGGATTTTACTGGTTAATTAAAAAATCGTGGGTCTTGAGAGAGTGATGTGTTTAATTTCAAGATGGGGATTTTGTTTTTATTTATGAGCTTCATACCAGGAAATCATGATGTAGTTATTATTTAGTTGAAATCATGATGTAGTTATTATTTAGTTGGTCACAAATTTTTGTTTATTTAAAGATGAAGTAACTAAAAGAAAAGGAAACAACTGCAAGTGTTCATTAGCATCATAACCTTATACAGAATAATTAATTTAGATTGACCTCCTTGTTAACTAATTATGTTTTGGTATGTCAAGGAATAAAATATGTGTTTTTCATGATGCTAATTATCAGTTTCAGTCAATTCTTTGTTCAGTTTCTTTGTTCAGTTTCTGTTAACTATTTTTCTGTAAAGTTTATTAATGATCAATTTAAACAAGCATGACAGATATTGAGGAGTTTGTTGATGTAGTTGATGATGCCTTGAATAATTGCTCGGTTGATGAGAGATCTGAGTTGCCTCAGCACACTGATCAGCGGATTGAGCAAAATGAGCCTAAAATTGGGATGGAGTTTAATGATCCAGATGAATTGTTTGAGTTTTACAAAGACTATGCAAAGAGCAGTGTATTTCCAATTAAGAAACATACAAGAAGGAGAATGAAATGGGCATTGTTAGAAGTATGACTTTAGTATGTGGTCGAGCTAGTAAACATAATAGTACTTGTCAAAATCCCTTAAAACCACAAGCAAGCTACAGAGTTGGGTGTAATGCAAAGATAACAGCTAGGTTAAATCTGGACGGAAGATGGGAAATATCTGTGGTTGTTGTGGAGCATAATCATGGCCTTAGCCCTAGTAAAAGTCGTTTCTTTCGATGCAACCGAAGAATTAGTGCACATGTTAGACATCAAATTAATCTGAATGATCAAGCCGGAATCAGAATCAAAAAAAATTTCAGCTCACTTGTACATGAGGCTAGTGGATATGAGAATCTGTTGTGTGATGAAAAGGCTTGCAGGAACTTGTTTGATGAATCAAGGCGTTTACGTCTCGACGGAGGTGATGCTTCAGCGATTATAAAATATTTTCCAATGATGGTTGCAGAAAATTCAGGTTTCTATTTTGATATTGAATTGGATGATGAAGATCATTTAAAAAATGTATTTTGGGCAGATGGTAGGAGCAGAGAAGCTTACAAAGAGTTTGGTGAGGTCATCACTTTTGATACCACATACTTAACTAATAAGTATGATATGCCATTTGCACTATTTGTTGGCGTTAACCATCATGGGCAATCAATTTTACTTGGATGTGGGTTGATTTCAAAAGAAGACACAGAGACTTTCATATGGCTATTTACAAAGTGGGTTGAATGCATGGATGGATGTGCTCTGCAAGGGATAATAACTGACCAAGCAAGAGCCATAAAAAATGCAATTGAGATTGTTTTTCCAAACACTAGACATAGATGGTGTTTGTGGCATATAATGAAGAAGCTGTCAGAAAAGTTAGGAAAGTACACTGAATATGAGACCATCAGTTCTACCATGAAAGGAGTGGTGTATGACGCACAAAGTCCACAAGAGTTTGAACAATAGTGGAATGAAATGGTTGACATGTATGGATTGGAGGATTGTAATTGGTTAGGTGAATTGTACGAGGAGAGAAACCGATGGGTTCGATGTTTTGTCAAAAATCGTTTTTGGGCAGGAATGTCAACTACTCAGCGAAGTGAAAGCATGAATGTTTTTTTTGATGGATATGTCAATTCAAAAACAAGTCTGAAACAGTTTGTTGAGCAGTATGAAAATGCATTAAGAAGCAAGGCGGAAAAGGAGATGCGGGCCGATGCAGGGTCATTTTCAAAAGTAAAAGCTACTGCAACAACTTATGATATGGAGAGTCAAATTCAGGGAGTCTACACTTTAGCAAAGTTTAAAGAGTTTCAAGCTGAATTCACGGGAAAGGTATATTGTGATATTGTAAACTATCAAGAGGGAGCAGGGGTGCTTGAGTATGTCATTCGGAACTTGACTTTGCGGTTGGAGGGCGGCAAAAGGATTCCTAAATTCTTCATGTAGTTGTCAGTTGTTTGTGTTTAAAGGCATAGTATGTAGGCATGCTGTCACGCCCCGAAATCTAAAACGGAAATTCATAAAATATGGGGTACGCGACAGCACGAGACAAGTCTTATGCACGAGTTAAGCCTGGCAATTCATATCACATAGTTTATTTTCAAAATATTCATAAACCTGCTGATGATAGAAATCAGAGCAACTATATATATATGATCGGTACTTACAGCCCACAAACTCACCGTTATAAGCATTTTTACAAAACAAAATAAAATGTGCTGAAGGTAACATCAACAAGAAGAGGCTCTCCATACAACGCCTCTCAGCCAAAAGCTCAAACCAAAAGTTCGGCTATTATGAATCTACGCCGGATCTGAAAAAAATTTAAAAATAACGGAATGAGCTAGCGCTCAATGAGAACATTTCTCACTAGAGTTCCTAGATAACTAACAAAATAGTAATAAGAATAGTTCTCAGAAATTAACAAATTTCAAGTTTTGCATGAGAAATTCACAGATAGCAGAATATGATCCAAATATCGTAATATTGTCATTTTTAAGAAGAAAACAACAATTATATTTCCTTTCTCATGTGCAACTGAATAAACTGTGAAATTTCTTGAAATCAAACCCTTTTTGAATCAAGGTAAACATTAAGAAGGAAAAGAACTACTAATTTGTACAAAATCGGAGAATTGTTGTTTTCTTAATTTCACAGTCAATTATCAGAATCTTATTTCTCGATGAGTATTTCATGAATGTAAAAGTCACCCCATAGGTCACACTAAGGCTACGAATTTTAGCCCAGTAGCAAGGGAATGCGTAAACCCACCTAACACTGCCATAGGCTACTGGCCAAATACAGAGGGGCCAGAACAGATTTCAGAAGGGCCAATACAGAAGGGCCAAGGCTAATACAGAAGGGCCAAATAAAGGTGCATTCACCATATGGCAGGCAGAACCAATCCATAGTGGACTATTTGAGGGTTTGAAAACATTGAGATCACATGTCAAATGAGAAATACTTTGCATATCAGAATTTGCAGATATTTTAAATGAAATTGACAAGGCAAAGCTTCTCATTTCTGTTAAAACAGTTTACGGATATTTACTTTTTCTTTTATTAGATACTAAGTCACGGAAAAATCTTTGAATCCGTTAAACTGTTGAAATACGTTCCAAATACTTTATTAAAACTTTTAGATAAAACAAACTCCACAAGTATTTGAAAATTGCGTGAGAGCCAAATTTATTTTTCATATTTATATAGGAATCGAATTTGCTTTTCATATATTATACGGGGCTAACATCGTATTATAGGATGGACCATAATAGACATAGGTCAAATCTTTAATATACATGAAAAGACATATTATTTATTTATTTATTTCATCACAAGACAAATCAAATATAAAACTCATGTAATTTCATATTATAAAAATACTAGTGAGAAATGAACTCACCTCTAGTGGTCACGACTTTCTCAAAATATTAGTCTCCCGAATATCAACCAGAACCTATAATGTAAGATATATGACTAATTATTAATTCAGAACAAACATATATTATAGGTAAATCAATTCATAATCTAGAGCCTAATAATTTCAAATATAATCAATAATAATTAAATTATGCAGTGCATATGAATTTGTTGCTATCTCTGGTAATTCATCAAAATTTTATAATTCTCATACACTAGCTTTTGGACTTTTTAGTAATTTATAATAATATAGGGGTTATAGGGAAATTATCAAGTCTGAAAGTTTTATTGTTTATTCATCAGATTAGACTTGTTTACAACTGAACAAAAGACAGGGGTTTAACAGATATTTTCTTGCCAATTTCAACCATAACTCATTTTACTAAGGTCGGTTAGAAACTTTTACATAGTCCAGGGGCTTAAGGTAATTTTCCTCTCCTTATATCATTTCAACAGATCATCTTCCTCCTCCCTTCTTTCGTTTCTTTCTTCTTCTTCTTTCTTTTTTTTCCTGTTCCTCTTTCTTTCTTCCTCTGCTTTCTCCTTTTTTCCTTTTGGTTTTCTTCTCCTCTCCTCTCTCTCTCTCTCTCTCTCTCTCTCTCTCTCTCTCTCTCTTTCTCTCCGCCATGGCTGCAGAACAGCGACGAGGAAACCGCCGACGACCAAGACCGGCCGATGACGAGTCCTTGCCGGATCTAGGGTTAGTCTATTTTCCTTTCTTTTCTTTTTTTTTCTAATTTGTTTCATGTATCCTAAATACATAAGAAAATTCCTTTTGTAAACCCTAGATTCCTTTATTTCACATTCATAACAAGTTAACTTCCTCATTCATTTTATTTTAATTTGATTTACTAAGATCTCTATAACAAATTTTACTTTTCTAAACTAAGAAATTTTTAGATCAAACATGAGGATTGACTTATACCTTACTGATTTTGAACTTGGGGATGTTGATCACGTTTCTTCCTCTTCTTCTTCTTCTCTTTTTTTTTCCGTGGGTTTTCGTTGATTTTTTTTTCTGTTTCATTCTTCCATCTCCTAAGTTAGCAGCTTAAAAAGAGAAGGTGGGAGACAGAGGCTAACGAGCTCAGAGTTGCTAGGATCATAGGGATGGTTTCATGGATTAAAGGAGAAATGAACACATCATTTTGGGACTCTCCAAGAGGATCTAAATGAGCCAGCTCAAGCTGTAAGCTTCTCTCTCTCTCTCTCTCTCTCTCTCTCTCTCTCTCTCTCTCTTTTCTATTTTATATCATTTTATTTTTTTATATATTATCATCATTTTTTATGTTTTTTTTTCTCCCCACCTAATAAAAAGTTTCGTCCTCAAAACTTAACATACCTATATCTCGAAGAGTTCTGGATATCTCTCTCGTATAGAATCTTCAGTCTCCCAAGTAGCTTCTCTTTCAGAGTGATTCTTCCACTGAACTTTCACATATTTGATTATTCGGTGTCTAAGTACTTGTTCTTTAAAATCCACAATACGTTCTGGTCTTTCCTCATAGGTCAAATCTGGCTTAAGCTCCACTGGAGACAACTCCACGATCTCATTTGGATCTCGGATGAACTTCCGAAGCATCGATATGTGAAATACATCGTGTACTCCAGACCTCGGATGAACTTCCGAAGCATCGATATGTGAAATACATCGTGTACTCCAGACAGGGCTGGTGGTAATGTTAATCTGTACGCCACTGGACCAATACGCTCTAGAATTTCAAAAGGACCAATGAATCTCGGGCTTAACTTTTCTTGGATTCCAAATCTTTTCACTCCTCGGGTAGGCAAAACCTTTAAGAAAACATGATCGCCTACTTAAAATTCTAATTCCCTTCTTCTTTGATCAGCATAACTCTTCTGACGACTTTGTGCCGTGCGAAGACGTTCTCGAACTAATTGAATTTTATCAATTGCTTGTTGTACCAATTCCGGTCCAAGAAGTTTCCTTTCTCCAACATCATCCCAATGAATAGGAGATCTACATTTCCTTCCATAAAGAAGTTCATATGGTGCCATCTGAATGCTAGCTTGGTAGCTATTATTATATGCAAACTCGGCCAAAGGCAGATAATCTTCCCACGATCCTTTCATCTCCAGAACACAACATCTCAACATATCTTCTAGTGTTTGAATTGTCCGTTCTGATTGGTCATCGGTCTGTGGATGATAAGCTGAGCTGAAATTTAGTTTAGTCTGCAGAGCTCTATGCATACTTTTCCAGTATTCTGATGTGAACCGAGGATCTCGGTCAGAAACTATTGATATGGGTACACCATACAACCTTACTATCTCATTAATGTACATCTTAGTCAGCTTTTCTAATGAAAATTTCATATTGATAGGTAAAAAGTGTGCTGACTTTGTCAATCGGTCAACAATCACCCATATTGCATCATTCTTTCTCAAAGATTTTGGAAGGCCAGTGACAAAATCCATGGTGATCTTTTCCCATTTCCACATTGGTATGTCCAAGTTATGGACTAATCCAGCTGGTCTCTGGTGCTCAGCCTTTACTTGTTGGCAAGTGAAACATTCTGCAACATATGTGGCAATTTCCTTCTTCATATTATTCCACCAATATATTTCTTTCAGGTCTTTATACATTTTTGTTGATCCAGGATGCATAGTATACAGAGAGTGATGTGCCTCTTTTAGAATCTTTTTCTTTATCTCTGGTATGTTAGGCACACAAACTCTAGTTCCAAATCTCAATGACCCATCTTTATGTATCTTAAATTCTCCTCGAGTGCCTTCTTCCACATCTTTCTTTATCTTCAATAGTTGAGGATCATTCTACTGGTTTGCTTTAATTTCATCTAGCAAAGAAGGTTGTATTATCATATTTGCTAATTTAATTCTAATTTGGTGGATTCTAATTTCAATTCCAGTACGGTCCAAGTCCTCCAATATTTTTCTTTGAGAAGTAATTAGGCAAGCTAAATTGCATGAATTCTTACGGCTCAAGGCATCAGCAACAACATTTGCCTTGCCAGGATGATAATGGATGGTCATATCATAATCTTTCAGAAGCTCCAACCATCTTCTTTGCCGTAAATTCAACTCCTTCTGGGTAAATATATATTTCAAACTCTTGTGGTCAGTATATATTTCACAATGTACTCCATATAAATAATGTCTCCAAATTTTGAGAGCAAACACTACTGCCGCTAACTCAAGATCATGAGTGGGATAGTTTTGTTCATAAGGTTTTAACTGTCTTGAAGCATATGCTATGACTTTTCCATTTTGCATAAGTACACATCCCAATCCTCTTCTGGATGCATCACTATAAATAGCAAAGCCTGTGTCTCCACTGGGTAATGCAAGTATTGGAGCAGACACTAATCGACTTTTTAGCTCTTGAAAGCTTTTCTCACATTCATCTGACCAAATAAATTTAACTCCCTTCTGAGTCAGACGAGTTAGAGGTGAAGCAATACGAGAGAATCCTTCCACAAATTTTCTATAGTAGCCAGCCATACCAAGAAAGCTACGGATCTCCGTCACAGTAGTCGATCTGTCCTATTTAACAATAGCTTTTACCTTCTCAGGGTCCACAGAAATCCCTTCCTTAGAGATGACATGCCCAAGAAATGTTACTTCCTTTAACCAGAATTCACATTTCTTAAGTTTCGCATACAGTTGTTCTCTCTTTAATGTGTGCAACACCTGTCTCAAGTGCTCTTCATGTTCTTCTTTACTTCTTGAGTATATCAGAATATCATCAATAAATACCACAACAAACTGATCCAAGAAAGGTTTAAATACTCTGTTCATAAGATCCATAAATGCTGCAGGTGCATTTGTGAGCCCGAATGGTAAAACTAAAAATTCATAATGACCATAGCGGGTTCGAAATGTAGTCTTTGGCACATCTTCTGGCTTAATCTTTAATTGATAGTAACCAGAACGGAGATCAATCTTTGAAAATACCTGAGCTCCTTTTAATTGATCAAATAGATCATCAATTCTCGGTAATGGGTACTTGTTCCGAATGGTTACTTTATTCAACTCACGGAAGTCAATACATAGTCTCATACTTCCATCTTTCTTCTTCACAAATAACACTAGTGCACCCCAGGGTGACACAATCGGCCGAATGAAGCCTTTATCTAAAAGTTCTTGTAGTTGTATCTTGAGTTCTCTCAATTCAGCAGGTGCCATTCGATAAGGAGCCTTAGAAATGAGACTCGTACCAGATACTAGGTCAATTGAAAATTCAACCTCTCTATCTGGGAGCATTCCTGGAAGTTCATCTGGAAATACTTCTGGAAATTCTCGGACAATTGGTATCTCTTCCAAGCTTGGTTTTCCATCATCAACCATCTCAACTGAAGCCAAATAACCCATACATCCACTCCTCAGTGCTCGATGTGCTTTAAGGGCTGAGATGATTTTTAAGGGTTGTTGAGACTTTCCGCCCTCAAAACAAAATTCGGGTTGGCCAGGAAATTTGAATACTACTTTCTTTTCTCGACATAAAATAGAAGCATGACTTAAGGATAACCAATCCATCCGAGAATATAAATTTTACCCCTACAACCTTGATTTGATACCAATATACTACCCCTAGGTGTACTAACAAGCAATTCTTGTTGTAGGGTATCACATGGTAATTTGTTTCTCTTAACAAACTGTACAGCAATAAAAGAATGCGATGCACTAGAATCAAATAGTACTCGAGCAGGAACTGATGCAAAAGTTAGCGTACCTGTCACCACATCCTGGTTTGCTTCTGCTTCCTTCTCAGTCAAAGAATAAACTCGGGCCTTGGCTTGAGGATACCGATTCCCACCACTGGACTGGCCAGTCTGGAAAATATTCCGAGATGGTTGTTGTAGGGGACAATTTGCTATCTTGTGATCTTTCTGCTCATCTGTCAGCGCCGCATTGGTCGTCA
Organism: Asparagus officinalis; assembly: GCF_001876935.1. Lineage (NCBI taxonomy): Eukaryota > Viridiplantae > Streptophyta > Magnoliopsida > Asparagales > Asparagaceae > Asparagus > Asparagus officinalis. The sequence goes on from NW_017972615.1 coordinate 318,463, forward strand.
GCTCGCGCAGGGTCAAGTGATGACCATCCGTGACCCTCTGTACCAGACCATGCAGCTTATCAGCAGTGAACAAGGGTACTGGAGCCAACGAGGGAAAACGAGAAGGGGCCGTGTAGCTCTTAGCCCCGACGTGGCCAACGGCCACACCCTCCGGGAAAGCCTCATCAGGGAAGGTCGCTGCAACAAGAAATAGAAAGTCAATTGAGACAAAATCCGCTGTAGAGGTGAAATCGCCCATCGAACATAGGAAGGCGAAATCGCCTATCGAAAGGGGGAACCCACTTCGAACGAGGTCTGTCCCTACGGACTACACTCCCCTCTAATGGGAAGGGCCGAACTCGCCTTACGAAAAGGGGGTTCGTCTCCTCCCCACTGGAGAATTCGCCCGCGGGGACAGTACTCATCCTCTAAAGGCAAAATAGGGCAAACTTTGCCCCAAATCGGGGAAATAAGCAACACTCATCTCCCTAAATCCGACGCCTAAGGCCTGCAAGGGATCGCCCAACGAATCCATCAACGTACCTGGGCACGACTCCAGAGCACCAGCAGGCATGCCGGCAGAGAGACGGTCGGAGTAACGTCCGGGGCCTGCACCCCTCACTTTACACCTCTTGGATTTCGGAGCCATTGTGAGAGGAAGCGGGAATTCTTTCCTTGGATGTTCCCTTTCAAGATTTGAAAGCACGGTAACTCCCAATGGAGGAAAACGGCTGATTTAGAAGGGCGGAGTTGCCCACGTGGCCACGACTGCCCTCGAAAGGCGAAAACCCTAACGGACAGGAAACGGGGCCACGATCAAATTCGACGGCCCAGATCACCCTCAGTGCATCGAAGGGACCGAGATTGGCGGTTGAATCCGACGGTTGAGTCCGAGAACCACGGCCACGATACGTCGCAGGGCGAAACGCATGAAGATCGTGCTGTCAAGTCACGATCGCCACGATCCAATGTCTTAGCTGGGAAGCACGAGGCTCTGTCAGCAGACGCGTGGCTCATCTCTCGTCAGATCCGGTTCCGCCTACAAAAGGAAGGGTTTCGCCTGCAAATACTGGGCATAACCCCACGAGTCGCGCGAAAATTGGCTCTCAAAAACTAATTTCGCCTTGGCGATGCATTCGCCCTCAAAGGTAAAATTACGAACAAAGCCAAAAGAATGACCTTGCTTAAACGGTTGAAACCCACGCCCCAGATGGCTAAGGGTTAGAGCAGAAATCTTAGCATTAAGCCTAAGAGAAACTGTTCGACAACTCATCATACTGAGAGGAATAGTATGGCTAGCCCGATTCAAACGGTAATTGGTAAAGGCACATCAAACCCGTTGATAGCTGAGGATTTGCTAAAAATCCTAAAAGAAATCAAGTGCGCTTACTTCGCCGAAAATTTTTTCATTCAAAGTATTCCAGACCACACGCGAGCCGGTTTAGGTCTGAAAACTTTGAAGGGGGTCTTGTAGACGGTAAAAAATACCTCTATGGGTCTACAGGGAATTTGTCTACGAGAAGAGTTCGCACGCCCAGTTCTCTGGCACGGACCTAAACCGCGTAGACGTCGACTGTACTCAAGTCCAGGTTCGCCTAACGGTCGACTCGCCAGCATGAGTCAGGGTCGATCAGGATGGCGGAAATTCGCTCTTCGCTCAACTCGCCTGCCCGAGTTCGGAGTCGAATCCGCCAGCAAGCCCCAAAACCGTCAGTACAGCTGGGTATCCACTACCCCACGTGCTGAGATGGACCTTCCCATCTCTCTCGACCCGAAGGGAGAGAGAGCACAGTACCCCAGGACCGTCAAACGGCCGCCCACAGTGCGCACAGCGTGAAGGGACTGGACAGGTGTCGAGTCAACCTGAGCATTCATAAATGCGACTCACCTCGGATGTCTGAGCCAAGAGCTGGATCCGCCGGCACTCGGCAAGCTGGCTAGACCCACTCGAGTACTGTACACCTACTTCACCGCCTCTCCTGACCGGAAAGGAGAAAGCACCGTGCTCAAAGCACGCCGGGCGGTCACGCACAGTACAAGTGATCGGACAGACACTTCATCGATCTGCGAACTCATAAATGCGGTTCATTAATGCTGGTCAAATCCACTCGGATAGCAGTCGTTCGTTGCCTCACACACAAGATGGGCCTTCCCATCGTAGGTGACAGGACATAGAGCACAATCCCTAGAATGACCATTCATGGTATCGAGGAACGGCGAGACGTCTCTAAAGAGGATGTGGTCACATCCCACAATTCAAGGAGAAGTCGATCTGTCCTTCTTTCATTTAAAAGCCCCTTCCAGCACGATGGAAGAGAGGTCGCAAAACTTGGAGAAAAAAGAGTTGAGACCAAGCTGTTAGCAAATCCTTGCATTACAGCACTGCTGCCTAGTTCCGAGCTCCGATCGCCGACGAATTAAGCAGACCCGAACTCCATTACCCCGAGCTTCTACTGCGAACTGAAGCTCTCCAGCAACCTCATTCAAACGGTCCAAGGGAAGCAGACTCGACCCAAGCATCGAGCGAAGCGTCCTATAGCCACCTAAAGTCCCCACACAAAACAAAGAGGGCCTTCCCTCTGCTTCTGTTGTAAACATTTGATTTGTTAGTTTGTAATAAGCTTTCTTATAAATACAAACGAAACTCCTTTCTTCGGAAGAATCAAATTTTCACCCTACAGCTGCCTTTGACGAGTTCTCTTCGATAAAATAGGCGCGCCTTCTGTACTCAACTCCTTGATTGAGGAGGGGTGACGATCTGCAGATCCGGACTCATTAGAGGCCGGAAGGGAGTTGCAAGGTTCAGCTACCGCAACAACGGGGGCGCAATGCGTCCCGCAAACGCCACAGAGCTGTGCGCCGAGGCCGACCTCAGACGGTCAAAGCCTCCGCACCCGAGGGTTCCAACCGAGTCTCATCGGAGGATCCCACTCCCTCGCAATCGATCAAGGCCAAGCCAGAGATTGAGCGAAAGAGGCAAGGGTCTGCCAGATGGATCGCCAAGCGGTCCACACAGACACCTACCTCGGAGGAAGGAGCCCACTCCCTCGCGATCGATCAAGGCCAAGCCAGAGATCGAGCGCAAGAGGCAAGGGTCTGCCAGATGGATCGCCAAGCGGTCCACACAGACACCTACCTCGGAGGAAGCGCCGGTTCACTCCGGCACAAACCGCAATGCCACAACCCACGGTGACGTTCTCCCCGCTGGGAGAACTAACCAACAGCGACGGCAAACACCCGTCAGACAGGGGGTCCAAACCTCCATTTCTCATAATGGCCTGAACCATCACACAGGCCCGAGAAACACTAGACAGGAAGGCAAGCTGCCCGACCTCGGAAGGCCCTCCAAATCAGGAGCGTCAACCGAGGACAGCAGAGCCATCCGCTCAGGAGGACTTCGCTTCTCAGGTCATATCCCTGATGCGAACAAACCACACCGAGCATACGAGCCTACCCAAGTAGGCGAATCCTCGAAGGCTGGCGAGCCTCGCCATAATCATTTGGCGGATAAACGTAAAAGAAAGGAGAATCCAGACGGCTTGAGGACTATAGGAACTTCAGCACGCTGAACGATGTGGTCACATCCCACAATTCAAGGAGGAGTCAAGTTGTCCTTCTCCCATTTAAAAGCCTCTTCCGGCACACTGGAGAGGAGGTCGCAAAACTTAGGAAAAAGAGTTGAGACCAAGCTCTCTGCACAACTTTCTTTGCATTGCAGCACTACTGCTTAGTTCCGAGCTCCGATCGCCGGCGAACTAAACAGACCCGAACTCTCTCAAGTTGAGCTTCTACTGCGAACTGAAGCTCTCCAGCAACCTCATTCGAACGGTCCAAGGGAAGCAGACTCGACACGAGCATCGAGCGAAGCATCCTGTAGCCACCTAAAAGTCCCCACACAAAACAAAGAGGGCCTTCCCTCTGCTTCTGTTGTAACTATTTGATCATTAGTTTGTAATAAGCTTTCTTATAAATACAAACGAAACTCCCTTTTTTCGGGAAATCAAATATTCACCCTACAGAAGATGGCGACCACAGTGGGAGAAGCTGTTTCATCGAGTGAAATGGTGGTGGCTCAGTTTGATGAGGTTGCTGTAGGGACGACAGTGGAGTCCCTAGAAATTGAGTTCGACCAGGCCAAGTACGAAGAGTACTTGTCCTCCTCCTCCTCTGGTGGCGATGCGTCCCGCAAACGTCACAGAGTCGTGCGTCGAGGCCGACCTCAGACGGTCAAAGCCTCTGCACCTACGGGTTCTACCCGAGTCTCATCGGAAGAACCCGTTCCCTCACAATCGATCAACGCCAAGCCGGGGGTCGAGCGCAAAGGGCAAGGGTCTGCCAAATGGGTCGCCAAGCGATCCCCGCAGACACCTACCCCGAAGGGAACGCCGGTTCACTCCGGCACAAACCACGCTGCCACAGCTCGCGGTGACGTTCTCCCCGTTGGGAGAACTAACCAACAGCGGCGGCAGGAACTCGTCAGACAGGAGGTCCAAACCTCCGTTCCTCATAACGGCCTGAGCCATCATACGGGCCCGAGGAACGCTAGGCGAGAAGGCAAACTGCCCGACATTGGGAGGCCCTCCAAGTCAGGAGCGCCAACTGAGGAAGGCAGAGCCGCCCGCTCGGGAAGACTTCGCTTCTCAGGTCATATCCCTGATGCGAATAACTCACTCCCAAGGAGTGAGCCTACCCGAGTAGGCGAATCCTCGAAGGCTGGCGAGCCTCGTCATAACCATTTGACGGATAAACGTAAAGGTAGAGAAGTAGGCGAGTCCTCGCGAACCCGTTCTTCCAGGCGAAGGGGTGAAACCCGCCCACGTACTGGAGCTCGCTCAAACGCGAAGACTCGCCAGTCAAGGCGAGATCGCTCGACTCCAGCACCAAAGCATTCCATCCAACGCGCACCAGAGGGCGCACCCAAAAACCTCTCGTCGACTCACCAGAGCGACTCTTCTGAGGCCGGGGGTTGTCACCAACCGCCCGTAGAAGACCTCAGAGAATATTTAACTCGCAAACGCACTATCCATGAGGCGAATCCTCAGTGCCACTGCGAGAGACTCATCCACACGGTCCTCGCCGACTGTCAATGCGTCGGAACGGCGAGACCTTCGGTGTTTGGGAGACTGTCCCAACAGTCCTCTCGACCAAGGCCCTCCCGTCAAAGGCGCCGTCACCAAAAAAGACGCGCTGCCGATGACTTGGAACTCTCATCCGCCACGGTTAACATGACGGATAAAGGGAAGGCAGTACTCTCCGACTCGCCAGACTCGGATTCCGCCCTAAGACCTAACACTCGGTCCGCTCGACGCCGGCAGGAAGGCATATTCCAGCGAACCCGTAGTCGCCGGGGGGTAAGTATTGGGTTTGACTATTCCAACCTAATACCTCCCTCCTGCGGCGAAGATGAGGACCATTCGGCCGCTGCCACATCTCAGACCTCGCGCTCAAGCCAAGACGCGCAGGCGAGGGCACACATGACCGATACCAACCACGAGCAGACAATGGCTCAAAAGTTGGAGGAACAGCAGGCGACCATCGACTCTCTAAGAGAGATGATGGAACAACTGCTGAACAAGAAGAAAAAGAAGAAAAGGGCCCAACGCCCCTTACCCCGGCAAACTAGAGACAGGGAGTGGGTACCTCCCCTCCGTCCCGTGTCTGAGGCGGAGGATAATCAACATTCCGATTATTCCTCCAAGACATCGATAGGAACGTCGCACACTGCGGATAGCACCCGTGACAAGAGGTTCGATGAATTCCAAGACCAGCTGAACGCGCTGAAGCTTCAGCAAAATATGAACAAGCTGGGGGTGGTACGTCCCTACCCCACGGAATGGGACACGGTCCCATACCCAGCGAAGTTCAAACCCATCAGCTTGTTACAGTTTGATGGCAAGGGGTCACCCTCGCAGCACATCTATTATTTTATGGCGCAAACCGGATTCCTTACCGGGAATGACGCCATTCTCACTCGACTGTTCATAGGTACCCTCAAGGGGGTGGCCTTTGAATGGTTCCGCAAATTGGAGCCCGGCTCTATCAAGGCGTGGGCCGACGTTGAAAAGCTTTTCCTCGCCCGCTTCTTCGACGACGACACCGAGGTGTCAATGGCCACTCTCCTTGCTGAGAAGCAACGGAAGTCGGAATCGGTCAATGACTTCGTGAAGAGATTTCGGAACCGATCAGTCCACTGTCGGGACCAAGTTTCCGAGGCGACACTGATCGAGATGTGCCGCAACAACCTGTCGATCCATATCTTGTCCAAGATAGGGGCGGTAGAGACCCGGACTTGGAAGGAGCTTGTTCGCCAAGGTGAGCAAGTCGAAAATATGATCAAGAGGCTGGAGGCCGAAGAGCCGCAGTCCAAAAAGGGAGCAGCAGAGCCGGCTGCGCCAAAGAACCCTCCCCGATCGAAGGGAAAAGAGGCTATGGCCGTAGACTCTGCCGCGGCGCCAAAGTTCGTTCAAAAGCCGAAACCCAGGCAATTTGAACCGCGCCCCCAGCGGCAATATGATTTCAAAGAAGACCAGGTGGTAGCTACCTTCGACACTCTACTCAAGAGTGGGCGGATTAAGTTACCGGAAGCCACCAAGCCTGAAGAGGCAGACAAAACCGGTGACCCAGGTTACTGTGCATATCACAGATTCCTTGGGCATCACACAACCAAATGCTACGTCCTCAAGGACAAACTCCAGGCCCTCTACGACGCGGGGGTTTTGAAGAAAGAGAAGGTCCAAAAGCAGGTGACGGCGAACATGGTCACTTTGAGCTTTGGGACGGGTCTCCCAGAGGTTCAAGCTCCGGCGGGGATAATTCCTATCCCCAAGGCGATTTTGAAGATCACTAACGACGATCCTCACAACCAGCGGGAGAAGGGTTTGGTTCCACAAACTCTGCCATCAGGGCAAGTGATGTGGGTCCATCCGGACCTCCTCGACGACGAGCAGTGGACCGCACAGCCTTCCAAGGAGGCTAAGAGGAAATATTGCAACGCTGTCACCGCCATCCTGGATACAGACGACGCGGCGATGACTGCCTTAACCGACTCTGAAGAAGACACCAACGTCTTCGCCACGAGAGCCGGAAAGGAGTTTGCAAAACAATATCCCGCGAGGACGGAAAACCCAGCAGGACCTCCCGCGAGGCCGGCCGCAGCAGTCCCTCCCAATCCAGATGAGCCAAGTTCAAGCCGCCAGCCTTACCGGTTCAACGTGCTCGCGCAATTGAAAAGCATACCCGCGCGAATCACCGTGTACGACCTCCTCCGGTTGTCTAGGCCTACCCGGGAAGCCTTACAAGAGGCGTTGGCTGACGCAGAGGCGTTCTCGACCCATTTCTCAAAAGAAACGGAGATCGAACAGGGCTGTACAACTTGCTGCCAAGTCTCCGAGAGACAGATCCCCTGCATCACTTTCACCCCCGAGGACATGCTCATCAAGAACACGTCCCATGACCGGCCGCGAAAGTGGAGCGGATCCAGGTTGACCCGGGGTCCGCGCTGAGCATCGTGCCCCTGAAGCTAATCAAGCATTTGGGGATACCGTCGAAGCGCCTAGCCTCGACCTCGACTACCATCTTCGGCTTCAACGCCACAGGGACTCGGCCACTCGGCAAAATCCACCTGAAATGTCGGATAGGCGACATGAAGACAGAGGTGACATGCTATGTTATCGATGCTGAACCCTCCTACAACATACTCCTGGGGCGTCCGTGGATTCATGGCAACCGGATCGTTCCGTCCACGTTACACCAGTGCTTAAAGTACGTAGACGACTATGAGCGGGTAAGAACGGTAGTGGCCGACAAACACCCCTTTAAGGGCGTCGAGAATTACTTCGCGGATTCTCTGCTATACCAGGACCCCGACCAGCCACCAGTGGAAGAACTGGAGAGTGGCAATGAGGCGGATAGCGAACCTGAATACGGTGACAGCTTAATTCTGAACGACTTTGAGTCGATTGTAATTGGTTACGAGAGTCACCATGTAACTAACGCCGTTAAGGCAGAGAAGCTTATCATGAATGAGAAATCCGACCTTGCTTATTTGTCGTCTTGCTCCTCGTCCGAAGACGACGCACCTAATAACTCATGGTCGACACTCTACAGTGAGTCTTCTCTACACTTGCCGGTATGTTCATCATACATCTTCAAGACGCGGCCGATCGAGCCATCGCGAGCTGTATTCGTCGTGCCAGCACGGAAGAGGTATCGAAAAGACATCATCTTCGGTCGAATCGATCGCCCCCTACGCACGCTATGGGACGAATCTGAGGACGAAGACCCAGCGCCCCAGTTCTCGCAATACAGTCGAGTGGCGAAACGCATAATGAGCAACATGGGGTACGACCTCACTCGCTCAGAAGGCCTGAATTACGGCCGAGGGCGCAAGACGGTCATCAAACCCGCCTACGTCCCCAAAGGGAAGCCCTCAAATTACTTCAACAGGACTAGGAGAGGCTTAGGCTACTCCTCCTCCTCATCGGAGTGTTGTTTTTACATCGACGAGGATTCCGATTACGCATGTTCAGGAGATCAGTCGTCAACAACCTCGGCCTGGGACTCCGACGTCAGCGTAAGGGATCTGTTCGATGGCCTTACAGTCAACATGGCTACAGTAGACCCCGCCGGAATGGCAGAGGACGAACGACTTCCACTTTACGACGAGACATGGGATCGCCATGTTAGCGCCCAGTGGAACAGTCGCTTCGAACAGCGCGAACCACCAACTGAAGATGAAGTCCTCCAGGTGAACATGGGTACTGAGGCGAATCCCAAACCCATATTCATCAGCGGCAGCCTGCCTCCTCAAGAAAAAGAGGATCTCATCGCCCTCGTACGGGAATACATTGACGTCTTCGCCTGGAATTACGAGGATATGCCTGGCCTGGATCCGCGGGTCGCCACGCATCGCCTCAACATCAACCCTGACGCCAAGCCAGTCAAACAACAGCAGAGGCGGTTCCGCCCCCAAATCATGGAGGCGATCGAATCTGAAGTAAAGAAGCTGATCGAATCCGGCTTCATCAGAGAGGAGCAACACCCCGACTGGGTGGCGAATATTGTTCCAGTCTTGAAGAAGAACGGCAAGATCCGCATCTGCATCGACTTTAGGAACCTCAACGCCGCGTGCCCTAAAGACGAATTCCCTCTGCCCATCACGGATGTCATCATTGACAATACGCGCGGATTCGAGAGGATGTCCTTCATGGACGGCTTCTCGGGGTACAACCAAATCAAAATGCACCCCGAAGACGAGAAGCACACTGCATTCAGGACCCCCATGGGGGTGTACTGCTATACTGTCATGCCGTTCGGACTCAAGAACGCTGGCGCAACCTACTAACGAGCCATGAGCATGATCTTTCGAGATCATTTGTGAAAGACGGTCGAATGCTATGTGGATGACCTGGTCGTGAAGAGTCGCCATAAGGAGGATCACCTCCAAGACTTGAAGGCTATGTTCGAACTCATGAGGACTCATCAGCTCAAGATGAATCCTACCAAGTCATTCTTGGGAATGTCTAATGGTAAATTCCTCGGTTTCGTCGTCACGACGAAAGGGATCCGAATTGATCCAGACAATGTGCGAGCTATTCAAGAGCTCCAACCACCCCGAAATCTTAAAGAGCTGAGAGGCCTTCAAGGACGACTGGCTTATATCCGAAGATTCATCTCGAATCTCTCGGGCAAGTGCCAACCTTTCTCTAAGCTAATGAAGAAAGGTACCTCCTTCGTCTGGGATGAGCCATGCCAAAAGGTTTTTGAGGAGATCAAAGCTTATATCTCAAATCCGCCTGTCCTTGCGGCGCCAATCTCAGGAAGGCCATTCCTCATATACATACGGGCTATAGAACATTCTCTGGGTGCCCTCTTGGCTCAGAACGATGATGCAGGCCACGAACAGGGCATCTACTACCTGAGCAGAACCTTGCAGGGCGCCGAGCAACGGTACCCAATGGTCGAGAAGGAATGCCTAGCCTTGGTGTTCGCTATCCAAAAGATGCGGCACTACTTGGTTGGCCAAACCATCCATGTCATCTCCCGGATGAATCCCATTCGGGTCTTCATGACACAAGCCGCAGCGCTAAACTGGCGCTTGGCCAGGTGGGCGCTTCTGCTCTCTCAATACGATATTCATTTCATGCCGCAGAAATCAGTCAAGGGACAAGCCATCTGCGATCTCATGGCTAGTCACCCGCTGGGGGTGAAAGCCGATCTTTTCGAAGATCTGCCGGATGAACCTCCCGAAGCCAACATGACTTCGTCGCCAGAGGTGTGGCAGATGTTCTTCGACGGCGCGTCTCGCGCAGGCGTGAGCGGCTCTATTTCTGCAGGAGTGGGGGTGGCCCTCACCTCCCCGCATGGTCACGTGTTTCCCCGGGCCTTTTCCTTGACGGAACCATGTACCAACAACGTAGCCGAGTACAACGCGTTGCTCATAGGGCTCGAGTTAGCCAAAGAGCTCGGGATAAAGCATCTGGAGGCTTATGGCGATTCGCAACTCATTGTCAAACAAATGACTGGCGAATACGAAGTCAGGAATGAAGATCTTATCCCGCTCCACCGAGCAGCGGTCAGACTAGTGGAGTCATTCGAGAGCTTCCGTATTGAGCACGTGCTCCGTTCAAAGAACACCCATGCGGATGCTCTCGCATCCTTGGCAGCTAACTTAGCCCAGCCTCCTGGAACGACCCAAAGGGTCGCTGTCGCCAGCCGAAAACTCTTTCGACCCAGAGACGTCCCAGAGGCGAACGCCACTCATCAAGCCTCGGGTCAGCCAGATCAGAAAGACTGGCGTCTCCCGATCATCGATTATGTCCTATACGGCATGTTGCCTGGGATTCGAAGGAACGAGAGTCGGTCCGACGACGTGCCTCACGGTTCTACTACGATTCAACCACTAAAATATTGTATCGCAGGTCATACGACGGCTTGCTACTTCGCTGTCTTTCAAAAGCGGAGGCGCAAGAAGCCGT
>NW_017972616.1:0-56760 GCF_001876935.1 Asparagus officinalis
CGACGCGCTTCCTGCTGTGGAAGCGGGCTTGGAGGCGGTTCGCCGCGCTGGTGATGCCTCGCTCACACGACGATGTGAGCGGGAGATTGAGCGCGTGGAGGGGTGGATGTACCACCTCGAGGAACTGGCCTACGAGGACTCCTCCGACGTGCCCCCACCCCCTTCTCTGCGTTATCTGCTCGAGCGCGAAGAGCGAGCGAAGCGGATCCAGGCGAAAGAGGCCGAGCTCCGGCACGGTGAGGAGGCTCGGCGAAGCTGCCGCGGCGGTGGACCAGGAGCTCCAGCTCCTTCGCCAAGAGGAAGAAGCCAGCGAGGCGGAGTTGGCCCGGCGGCAACCGGAGCGGAAGGAGAAGGCGAGGATCCAGCGGGCTGCGGAACGTGCGAAGCTCAAAGTGAAGATCGGCTCGTTCAGCCTGCTGAGATTCCTGTGAGGCTGCTATCTAAGTCTTCTTCGCCTTCCTCTTTTTTTTTTTTTAAGTTTAGCCGGTGCTTCAGGCACCAAAACTAAATTGAAAACTTGTGTAAACTTCGGCCCGTTATGGCCTTCTTTCGCTTGTTCTGTCTTTCTTTATTCTGCTTGCACAGTTTTTTCTCTCTTTGTCTGCGTTGTTGGGCACTTGAATTGAACTTGACGAGCCTCTGACTGTCCCGTTTAAGACTTAGTCACTCTAGGCTCCTGTTTTGCCTTCTGTTGCTCACAGCGTGGGATTGGATTAACTCCGATCTTCGCGCTGTAGCTCCAATGGGATTGAGGGAGTAACCCTTGGATTGCAGCAAAGAACATCGTTTGCCTTTGTGGCCAACTGAAGAACTTGACTTCGACTCGCCTTTCGGCGAGTTGTTGTCTGGGGGAACCGACAGACAGGTTGTCTGTCGAACCGTCTTCGACAATTGTCGTCATTTGGGAATGTGACAATTGATTGTGGTAGGAGTCATCGCCTGGTAGACTCTACCTATCAGTTATCCTAAAGCAATGTTAGGACATCTGGAATAGGTCAAATAGTTCAGGGACGTAGGAGTGTGACTATTGACAGAAGTAATAGCACGTCGCATGGTAGGCTATTACTTAGGCTATGCTATTCGTAAGAATAACGGCGCCAATCATCAGAGGTGATCATTAACTTGATGAGGTCTTGTCGCGATTGGAGCGACTATGGGGACCTACCATTCTTCGGAAGAGGATTGGTAAGTAGATTGTGTCAGAGGTTTAATGTTAACGTGACAGGGGATGTCGTGATTGGAACGACTTTAGTGGATCCGCCATCCCACTGGAGAAGATAGGCGAATTGGATGGATTTGTCGTGATATGAACGACTTTAGTGGATCCGCCATCTCATTGGAGAAGATAGGCGAATTGGATGGATTTGTCGTGATATGAACGACTTTAGTGGATCCGCCATCTCATTGGAAAAGATAGGCGAATTGAGTTCCAACAGAGGCTTTCGCCAGAGCGGGTAAAGTAGGAACAGTTTAGCCTCGTGTACCAGTTGGAGGGTGTGAGGGCCAGTTTAGACTCTTGCACTCGCGGGAGTTGGTGAAGGAGAACTAGGGGTATTACATCTTCAGATACTTGCCGTTGATGGGCATCATGATCTTATCGCCATTCGGCTTGACGAGGTGATAGGCGCCGTTCGAGTAGATTGTCTCTATCACGAACGGTCCTTCCCATTTGGACTGGAATTTCCCCTTCTTCTTGGATGTGAGGATCATTGGTCGACGGACGAAGAGCACGAGCTCTCCCTCTTTGAAGGCTCGGCGCTTGACTTTCTTGTCGAAGCTCTTGGCCATCCGAGCTTGGTAAAACTCAATGTGCTGCTGAGCTTCCAGTCGCTTGTCGTCCAATACTTCGAGCTCTGCGAGTCGAAGTTGGTGATTCTCCCCAGTCGTCATCCCTGTTGCTAGGGCGACGCGGATGGATGGAATCTGAATCTCTAATGGTAATACAGCTTCACAGCCGTATACCAACGAGTAAGGCGTGGTGCCAGTCGGTGTGCGAACCGTCGTGCGATACGCCCATAGGCTCTCACATAGCTTTTCGTTCCAGTCGCGCTTGCTAGTGGAAGTCAGCTTGGTCAGGATCTTGATGATCGTTTTGTTGAAAGCTTCGGCCAAACCGTTCGCTGAAGGGTTGTAGGCCGTGGAAGAGAGGTTCTGTATTCGGAACTTGTCGCAGAACCTGGTGAAGGCATGGCTAACGAATTGCGTGCCATTGTCATGAATGATACGTCGGGGTACGCCGTATCGGTAGATGACATGGTGCTTGATGAATTTGATCACGTCGCTAGTCTTGACTTCTCTTAAGGGGATGGCTTCTGCCCATTTAGAGAAATAACCGGTGATCGCGAGGATGAAGTGATGGCCTTTCGCCGATGGTGGAGAAATTGGCCCAACTATGTCCATCCCCCATGCCTCGAAAGGCCAAGACGTCCTCGTTGGGTGCAGGTCTTCCGGAGGCTGGTGTATGTAGTTGGCGTGGATTTGGCATTCGTAACATCGCTTTGCATAAGCGACTGCGTCAGTAACCATCCCAGGCCAGAAGTAGCCCATCCTTCGTAAGCGATCCCAAAGCTTGGGTCCGGGCTGATGAGCTCCGCACACGCCGTCATGTACTTCGCGTACGGCTTCTTGCGCCTCTGCTTTTGAAAGACAGCGAAGTAGCAAGCCGTCGTATGACCTGCGATAGAACCGCGAGGCACGTCATCGGATAGACTCTCGTTCCTTCGAGTCCTCGGGCAATATGCCGTATAGGATATAATCGATGATCGGGAGACGCCAGTCTTCCTGATCTGGCTGCTCCGAGGCTTGATGGGTGGCGTTCGCCTCTGGGACGTCTCTGAGTCGAAAAAGTTTTCGGCTGGCGACTGTGACCCTTTGGGTCGTTCCCAAAGGCTGGGCCAAATTGGTTGCCAAGGATGCGAGGGCATCCGCATGGGTGTTCTTTGAACGGAGCACGTGCTCAATGCGGAAGCTCTCGAATAACTCCACTAGTCTGACGGCCGCTTTGTGGAGTGGGACAAGATCGTCATTCCTGACTTCATATTCGCCAGTCATTTGCTTGACGATGAGTTGGGAATCGCCGTAAGCCTCCAGATGTTTGATCCCGAGCTCTTTGGCTAACTCGAGCCCTATGAGCAACGCGTTGTACTCAGCTACGTTGTTGGTACATGGTTCCGTCAAAGAAAAGGCCCGGGGTAACACGTGACCATGCGGAGAGGTGAGGACCACCCCCACTCCTGCAGAAATAGAGCCGCTCACGCCTACGCGGGACGCACCGTCGAAGAACATCTGCCACACCTCCGGCGACGAAGTCATATTGGCTTCGGGAGGTTCATCCGGCAGATCTTCGAATAGATCGGTCTTCTCCCCCAGCGGGTGACTAGCCATGAGATCGCAGATGGCTTGTCCCTTGACCGATTTCTGCGGCATGAAATGAATGTCGTATTGAGAGAGCAGAAGTGCCCACCTGGCCAGGCGCCAGTTTAGCGCTGCGGGTTGTGTCATGAAGACCCGAATGGGATTCATCCGGGAGATGACATGGATGGTTTGGCCAACCAAGTAGTGCCGCATCTTTTGGATAGCGAACACCAAGGCTAGGCATTCCTTCTCGACCATTGGGTACCGTTGCTCGGCGCCCTGCAAGGTTCTGCTCAGGTAGTAGATGCCCTGCTCGTGGCCTGCATCATCGTTCTGAGCTAAGAGGGCACCCAGAGAATGTTCCATAGCCCGTATGTATATGAGGAATGGCCTTCCTGAGATTGGCGCCGCAAGGACAGGCGGATTTGAGAGATAAGCTTTGATCTCCTCAAAAGCCTTTTGGCATGGCTCATCCCAGACGAAGGAGGTACCTTTCTTCATCAGCTTAGAGAAGGGTTGGCACTTGCCCGAGAGATTCGAGATGAATCTTCGGATATAAGCCAGTCGTCCTTGAAGGCCTCTCAGCTCTTTAAGATTTCGGGGTGGTTGGAGCTCTTGAATAGCTCGCACCTTGTCTGGATCAATTCGGATCCCTTTCGTCGTGACGACGAAGCCGAGGAATTTACCGCTAGACATCCCTAAGAATGACTTGGTAGGATTCATCTTGAGCTGATGAGTCCTCATGAGTTCGAACATAGCCTTCAAGTCTTGGAGGTGATCCTCCTTATGGCGACTCTTCACGACCAAGTCGTCCACATAGCATTCGACCGTCTTTCGCAGATGATCTCGAAAGATCATGCTCATGGCGCGTTGGTAGGTTGCGCCGGCGTTCTTGAGCCCGAAAGGCATGACGGTATAGCAATACACCCCCATGGGAGTTCTGAATGCAGTGTGTTTCTCGTCTTCGGGGTGCATTTTGATTTGGTTGTACCCCGAGAAGCCGTCCATGAAGGACATCCTCTCGAATCCGCACGTATTGTCAATGATGACATCCGTGATGGGCAGAGGGAATTCGTCTTTAGGGCATGCGGCGTTGAGGTTCCTAAAGTCGATGCAGATGCGGATCTTGCCGTTCTTCTTCAAGACTGGAACAATATTCGCCACCCAGTCGGGGTGTTGCTCCTCTCTGATGAAGCCGGATTCGATCAGCTTTTTTACTTCAGATTCGATCGCCTCCATGATTTGGGGGCGGAACCGCCTCTGCTGTTGTTTGACTGGCTTGGCGTCAGGGTTGATGTTGAGGCGATGCGTGGCGACCCGCGGATCCAGGCCAGGCATATCCTCGTAATTCCAGGCGAAGACGTCAATGTATTCCCGTATGAGGGCGATGAGGTCCTCTTTTTCTTGAGGAGGCAGGCTGCCACTGATGAATATGGGTTTGGGATTCGCCTCAGTACCCATGTTCACCTGGAGGACTTCGTCTTCAGTTGGTGGTTCGCGCTGTTCGAAGCGACTGTTCCACTGGGCGCTAACGTGGCGATCCCATGTCTCGTCGTAAAGTGGAAGTCGTTCGTCCTCTGCCATTCCGGCGGGGTCTACTGTAGCCATGTTGACTGTAAGGCCATCGAACAGATCCCTTACGCTGACGTCGGAGTCCCAGGCCGAGGTTGTTGACGACTGATCTCCTGAACATACGTAATCGGAATCCTCATCGACGTAAAAACAACACTCCGATGAGGAGGAGGAGTAGCCTAAGCCTCTCCTAGTCCTGTTGAAGTAATTTGAGGGCTTTCCTTTGGGGACGTAGGCGGGCTTGATGACCGTCTTACGTCCTCGGTCGTAATTCAGGCCCTCCAGGCGAGTGAGGTCGTACCCCATGTCGCTCATTATGCGTTTCGCCACTCGACTGTATTGCGAGAACTGGGGCGCTGGGTCTTCGTCCTCAGATTCGTCCCATAGCGTGCGTAGGGGGCGATCGATTCGACCGAAGATGATGTCTTTTCGATACCTCTTCCGTGCTGGCACGACGAATACAGCTCGCGATGGCTCGATCGGCCGCGTCTTGAAGATGTATGACGAACATACCGGCAAGTGTAGAGAAGACTCACTGTAGAGTGTCGACCATAAGTTATTAGGTGCGTCATCCTCAGACGAGGAGCAAGACGACAAATAAGCAAAGTCGGATTTCTCATTCATGATAAGCTTTTCTGCCTGAACGGCGTTGGTTACATGGTGACTCTCGTAACCAATTACAATTGACTCAAAGTCGTTCAGAATTAAGCTGTCACCGTATTCAGGTTCGCTGTCCGCCTCATTGCCACTCTCCATTTCTTCCACCGGTGGCTGGTCGGGGTCCTGGTACAGCAGAGAATCCGCGAAGTAGTTCTCGACGCCTTTAAAGGGGTGCTTGTCGGCCACTACTGTCCTCACCCGCTCGTAGTCGTCCACGAGTTCTTCCACCGGTGGCTGGTCGGGGTCCTGGTATAGCAGAGAATCCGCGAAGTAGTTCTCGACGCCCTTAAAGGGGTGTTTGTCGGCCACTACCGTTCTTACCCGCTCGTAGTCGTCCACGTACTTCAAGCACTGGTGTAGTGTGGACGGAACGATCCGGTTGCCATGAATCCACGGACGCCCCAGGAGTATGTTATAGGAGGGTTCGGCATCGATGACGTAGCACGTCACCTCCGTCTTCATGTCGCCTATCCGACATTTCAGACAGATCTTGCCGAGTGGCCGAGTCCCTGTGGCGTTGAAGCCGAAGATGGTAGTCGAGGTCGAGGCTAGGCGCTTCGACGGTATCCCCAAGTGTTTGATTAACTTCAGGGGCACGATGCTCAGTGCAGACCCCGGATCAACCTGGATCCGATCCACTTTCGCCGAGCCGACGTATCCTGTGAAGTACAGCGGCCGGTCATGGGACGTGTTCTTGATGAGCATGTCCTCGGGGGTGAAAGTGATGCAGGGGATCTGTCTCTCTGAAACTTGGCAGCAAGTTGTACAACCCTGTTCGGTTCCCGTTTCTTTTGAGAAATGGGTCGAGAACGCCTCTGCGTCAGCCAACGCCTCTTGTAGGGCTTCCCGGGTAGGCCTAGACAACCGGAGGAGGTCGTACACGGTGATTCGCGCGGGTATGCTTTTCAATTGCGCGAGCACGTTGAACCGGTAAGGCTGGCGGCTTGAACTTGGCTCATCTGGATTGGGAGGGACTGCTGCAGCCGGCCTCGCGGGAAGTCCTGCTGGGTTTTCCGCCCTCGCGGGATATTCTTTCGCGAACTCCTTTCCGGCTCTCGTGGCGAATACGTTGGTGTCTTCTTCAGAGTCGGTTAAGGCAGTCATCGCCGCGTCATCTCTATCCAGGATGGCGGAGACAACGTTGCAATGCCTTCTCTTAGCCTCCTTGGAGGGCTGTACAGTCCACTGCTCGTCATCGAGGAGGTCCGGATGGACCCACATCACCTGCCCTGATGGCAGAGTTTGTGGAACCAAACCCTTTTCTCGCTGGTTGTGAGGATCGTCGTTAGTGATCTTCAAAACCGCCTTGGGGATAGGAATTATCCCCGCCGGGGCTTGAACCTCCGGGAGACCCGTCCCAAAGCTCAAAGTGACCATGTTCGCCGTCACCTGCTTTTGGACCTTCTCTTTCTTCAAGACCCCCGCGTCGTAGAGGGCCTGGAGTTTGTCCTTGAGGACGTAGCACTTGGTTGTGTGATGCCCAAGGAATCTGTGATATGCACAGTAACTTGGGTCACCGGTTTTGTCCGCCTCCTCCGGTTTGGCGGCTTCTGGCAACTTAATTCGCCCACTCTTGAGTAGAGTGTCGAGAGTCGCCACTACCTGGTCTTCTTTGAAATCATATTGCCGCTGGGGGCGCGGTTCAAATTGCCTGGGTTTCGGCTTTTGAACGAACTTTGGGACTGCCATGATTTCTTTTCCTCTCGACCGAGGAGGGTTCTTCGGCGCAGCTGGCTCTGCTGCTCCCTTCTTGGACTGAGGCTCTTCGGCCTCCAGTCTCTTGATCATATTTTCAACTTGCTCGCCTTGGCGAACAAGTTCCTTCCAAGTCCGGGTCTCTACTGCCCCTATTTTGGACAGGATATGGATCGACAAATTGTTGCGGCACATCTCAATCAGCGTCGCCTTGGAAACTTGGTCCCGACAGTGGACTGACCGATTCCGAAACCTTTTTACGAAGTCGTTGACCGACTCCGACTTCCGTTGCTTCTCAGCGAGGAGAGTGGCCATTGACACTTCCGTGTCATCGTCGAAGAAGCGGGCGAGGAAAAGCTTTTCAACGTCGGCCCATGCCTTGATAGAGCCGGGCTCCAGTTTGCGGAACCATTCAAAGGCCACCCCCTTGAGGGTACCAATGAACAGTCGAGTGAGAATGGCGTCATTCCCGGTAAGGAATCCGGTTTGCGCCATAAAATAATAGATGTGCTGCGAGGGTGACCCCTTGCCATCAAACTGTAACAAGCTGATGGGTTTGAACTTCGCTGCGCGTTCAACTGGTCCTGGAATTCGTCGAATCTTTTGTCGCGGGTGCTATCCGCGGTGTGCGACGTTCCTATCGATGTTTTGGAGGAGTGATCGGACTGCCGATCATCCTCTGTCTCAGCCACTGGTCGGTGAGGAGGTACCCACTCCTTGTCCCTGGTTTGCCGGGGTAAGGGACGTTGGGTCCTCTTCTTCTTCTTCTTCTTGTTCAGCAGTTGCTCCATCATCTCTCTTAGAGAGTCGATGGTCGCCTGCTGTTCCTCCAGCTTTTGGGCCATTGTCTGCTCGGTATCGAGTCCGGTCATGTGCACTCTCGCCTACGCGTCTTGACTTGAGCGCGAGGTCTGAGATGTGGCCGCTGCTGAATGAACCTCGTCTTCGCCGCAGGAGGGAGGTACTAGGGTGGAATAGTCAAACCCAATACTTACCCCCCTGCGACTACGGGTTCGTTGGAATATGCCTTCCTGCCGGCGTCGAGCGAACCGGGTGTTAGGTCTTAAGGCGGAGTCCGAGTCTGGTGAGTCGGAGAGTACCGCCTTCCCCTTATCCGTCATGTTGACTGTGGCGGATGAGAGCTCCAGGTCGTCAGCAGCGCGTCTTTTCTGGTGACGGCGCTTCCAACGGGAGGGCCTTGGTCAAGAGGACTATTGAGAAAGTCTCTCAAACACCGAAGGTTTCGCCGTTTCAACGCATTGGCAGTCGGCGAGGACCGTGTGGATGAGTCTCTCGCAATGACACTGAGGATTCGCCTCGTGAATAGTGCGTTTGCGAGTCAAATATTCTCTGAGGTCTTCTACGGGTGGTTGGTGACAACCCCCGGCCTCAGAAGAGTCGCTCTGGTGAGCCGACGAGAGATTTTTGGGCGCTCTCTCTGGCGCGCGTTGGGTGGAACGCCTTGGTGTTGGAGTCGGGCGATCTCGCCTTGACTGGCGAGTCTTCGCGCTTGAGCGAACTCCAGTACGTGGGCGGGTTTCAACCCTATGTTTAGAAGAGCGGGTTCGGGAGGAACCGCCTATTTCCTTTCCTTTACGTTTATCCGCCAAATGATTATGGCGAGGCGGTTGGCACTCCTGGTTTGGAGGGACTTCCGACGTCGGGCAGTTTGCCTTCCCGTCTAGTGTTTCTCGGGCCTGTATGATGGTTCAGGCCGTCGTGGGAAATGGAGGTTTGGACCCCCTGTCCGACGAGCGTTCGCCGCTGCTGTTGGCTAACTCTCCTATCGAGGGGAGCATCACCACAGGTAGTGGCAGTGTTGTGCCGCTGCTGTTGGCTAACTCTCCTATCGAGGGGAGCATCACCACAGGTAGTGGCAGTGTTGTTTGTGCTGGAGTGAACCGGCGTTCCCTTCGGGGTAAGTGTCTGCGGGGATCGCTTGGCGACCCATTTATCAGACCCTTGTCCCTTGCGTTCGATCTCTGGGTTGGCCTTGATCGATTGCGAGGATGTGGGTTCCTCCGATGAGATTCGGGTGGAACCCTCAGGTGCAGAGGCTTTGACCGTCTGAGGTCGGCCTCGGCGCACAGCTCTGTGGCGTTTGCGGGACGCGTCGCCACCAGAGGAGGAGGAAGACAAGTACTCTTCGTACTTGGCCTGGTCGAACTCGATTTCTAGGGACTCCACTGTCGTCCCGACAGCAACCTCATCAAACTGAGCCACCACCATTTCACTCGATGAAACAGCTTCTCCCACTGTGGTCGCCATCTTCTGTAGGGTGAAAATTTGATTTCCCGAAAACGGGGAGTGTTCGTTTGTATTAATAAGAAGGCTTATTACAAACTAATAAATCAAATGGTTACAACAGAAGCAGAGGGAATGCCCTCTTTGTTTTTATGGGGACTTTTGGTGGCTACAGGATGCTTCGCTCGATGCTCGTGTCGAGTCTGCTTCCCTTGGACCGTTCGAATGAGGTTGCTGGAGAGCTTCAGTTCGCAGTAGAAGGAGTTGGGTTTAAGGGAACGTCCACCCCCCAGCTTGTTTAAGTTTATGCTGGACAACGGGCATTTTCATGTCCAGCAAAGTTCAACTCAGTCCGTTTTTAAGGAATTCTTGGATATTTTTACAAAGATTACCGAGAATCTTTTGTCGCGGCATGCTTAATTCCGCTCTGCAACTGTTAATTATAAAACAGGAGCCAGTTGCGTGTGCGACGTCTTTGAATCGAGTTTGGAGACGTTGATCGGGCGTGCCGATCATCTTGTGTCGCAGCACTGGTCGGAGGATAGCCACTCCTTGATCCCTGTTTGCCGGGGTAAGGAGGTGGGTCCTCTTCTTCTTCTCTTCTTGTTCAGCCAGTTGCTCGATCAGTCTCTTCTTAGGAGTCGATGGGCGCGCTGCTTGTTCCTCCAGCCTTTTGGGCATTTTGCTCGTGTTTTCGAGTCGGTCATGTGCACTCTCGCTACGGTCTTCTGACGGTGAGCGCGAAAAAAAAAAAATCAAACGTCACTAGGTGGAGCTGCAATGGTGGGTCCGGCTGACTGGAAATGAACTGTTTCGCCGAGAGCGTGCGCGCACTAGGAACAAAAACACCCCACTACCTGTTCGTGAAACCTGCCTCTGCTAGCGAACGGGTGTTAGGTTTAAACGTGGTCTGTATCCAGTCGTTACGAGGAGACCGCGCCGCGCTGCTGCGCAGTGTTACTGGGGCGGTATGAGGCCTCCAGGTCTGATTCCAGCAGCGCTGTTCTGTTTCTGTGACGGCGCGTCCACGGGAGGGGCCTGTCAAGAGGGACTTTTGAGAAAGTTCTTCTTCAAACACCGAAGGTTTCGCCGTTTCAACGCATTGGCAGTACGGCGTGAGGACGTGTGGAGTGAGTCTCTCGCCCTCAATGACACTTGAGGTTCGCTCTCTCGTGTGATAGTTGCGTTTGCGAGTCAAAGTATTTCGTCTGGATGTTTTCTACGGGTGGTTGGTGAACAACCCCGGCCTCAGAAGATCTGCTCTGTTGAGCCGACAAAGGAGAGATTTTTGGGCCGCTCTCTCTGGTGCGAGTCGGTTGAATCTTTGGCGGCTGGAGGTCGGAGCGATTCTCGCCTTGACTGGCCAGTCTATGCGTTGTAGACGAGAACTCCAGTACGTCAGCGACTGTTTTCAACCCTTTGTTGGAAGAGCGGTGATTCGCCGGAGGTTCGGCCTACCTCTCTACCTTTACGTTTACCGCAAATGTTATTTTGGCGAGGTCGCCAGCTTCGAGGATTCGCCTACTGGGGGAGGCTCGTACGCCCGGTGTGCGTTATTCGCTCAGGGATATATAACCTGAGAAGCGAAGCTCCTGAGCGGATGGCTCTTGCCGCCTGGTGTGGCACTCCTGGTTTGGAGACTTCCGACGTCGGGCAGTTTGGCCTTCCCGTTAGTGTTTCTCGGGCCTGTATGATGTTCAGGCCGTCGTGGGAAATGGAGGTTTGACCCCCTGTTCCGACGAGCGTTCGCGCTGCTGTTGCTAACTCTCCTATCGAGGCGGAGCTCACCACAGGTAGTGCAGTTGTTGTTTGTGCTGGAGTGAACGGCGTTCCCTTCGGCGGTAAGTGTCTGCGGGGATCGCCTTGGCGACCCATTGATCAGACCCTTGTCCCTTGCGTTCGATCTTGGGTTGCGGCCTTGAGTCGATTGCGAGGATGTGGGTTCCTCGATGAGATTCGGGTGAACCCCAGGGGCAGAGGCTTGACCGCTCTGGAGGGTCGGGGCTGGCGCACAGCTCTGTGGCGTTGCGGGACGACGGTCGCCACCAGAGGATGGAGAGACAAGCTACTCTTCGTACTTGGCTAGGTCAAACTCGATTTTCTAGGGACTCCAACTTGTAATTTCCGATCCCAGCAACCTCATCAAACTGAGCCCTACCGCGATTTCACTCGCATGAAACGGCTTCTCCACTTGGTCGCCATTTCTGTAGGGTGAATATTTGATTGTCCCGAAACGGGGAGTGTTCGGTTGTATAATAAGAAGGTTATTACAAACTAATAAATCAAAATGGTTACAACAGAAGCAGAGGGAAGTGCCCTCTTTGTTTTTATGGGACTTTTGGTGGTACTATGGATGCTTCGCTCGATTGCTCGTGTCGAGTCTGCTTCCCTTGGACGTTCGAATGAGGTTGCTGGCAGAGCTTCAGTTCGCCAGTAGAAGCTAACTCGAGGAGTCTCGGCGTCTGCTTAAGTTTGGCGCCAGCGATCGAGAGCTCGGGAACTAAAAGTGACGCCTGCAAATGCAAAGGTTGATGCAGAGAGCTTGGTCTCAATCTTTCTCATAAAGTTTTGCCGACCTCTCATCCAAGTGTGCTGGAAGGCTTTAAATGAAGAGGACAGCTTGACTCCTCCTTGAATTATGGTATGTGACCACATCTTCTTCAGAGACGTCCAGCTTACTTCCTCGATACTATGAATGGTCATTCGAAGGATTATGCTTATTCCTGTCACTAAACATGCGGAAGGCCCATCTTTGTGATGAGCAACAGCCGTCTTCTATCCGAGTGGTTTTGACAGCATTAATGGAACCCGATTTATGAGTTCGCAGATCGACAGGTGTCTGTCCGCATCATCGTACTGTGCCGGACCGCCCGACGTGCTTTGAGCCACGACTGCTTTCGCCTTCCGGTCAGGAGAGGCGGCGAAGTAGGGTGCACAGTACTCGAGTGGGTCTAGCCAGCTTGCCGAGTGCCGGCGGATCCACCTCCAGACTCAGACAGCCGAGGTGAGTCGCATTTATGAATGCTCAGGTTGACTCGACACATGTCCAGTCCTTCGCGCTGTGCGCATTGCGAGCGGTCGTTTGACGGTCCTGGGGTACTGTGCTCTCTCCCTTCGGGTCGAGAGAGATGGGAAGGTCCATCTCAGCACGTGGGGTAGCGGATACCCAGCTGTACTGACAGTCTTGGGGTTTGCTGGCGGATTCAACTCTGTACTCGGGCAGGCGAGTTGAGTGAAAGGCAAACTTCCGCCATCCTGATCGATCTTAACTCATGCTGGCGAGCCGACCGTAAGGCGAACCTAGAACCGAGCATATCCGAAATTTATGCGATTTAGGCCCGTGCCATAGAACTGAGCGTGCGGGCTCTTCTCGTAGGCGAATCTCCTGTAAGCCTATAGAGGTATTTTTTACCGTCTACAGTTAGGGTATCTCAAGGACGATTTTGAGCAGCCTCTAAGAGAGATTTGTTGCATCCAATTGTGGGAGAGCTTTGAGAGATCAAGTGCTTTGTTTTAGGGTTTGGTCTGAGAGATTTGTAACCCTATTTGTATTCCCTTGATTTCTAGTAGTAAAATCTCCCCCCTCCTTGCCCTGTGGACGTAGGCAACTTGCCGAACCACGTAAATTCTTTGTTCTTACTGTGATTTGGTTTGCATATTGTTTGTGGTTTAGTTCGAGTTATTGTTCGTGTTGCCCTAGAAAGCTTCCGTCGCGCACAACAATTGGTATCAGAGCTAGATCGACAACATGGGAGATGCAAGCACGTCAGGTTCGTCTCTAACAAAGGCAATACAGAGTCTGAGCATCAATAACACGAAGATTGATGTTCCGAAGTTCGATGGCAAGATCAATTTTGGATTGTGGAGGTGTCAGGTGATGGATGCTTTGGATGCACAGAATTTGGAGGAGACTCTTGAGTTAAAAGAGAAACCCGCTGAGTTGGAGGATAAGGTTTGGAGAAAGATGAACAGTAGAGCTTGTGGTGTTATTAGGTCATGCTTGACGCCGGATCTTATTTATGATGTTATGAACGAGACGTCGGCGAAGAAGATGTGGGAAACACTCAATGAGAAATATCTTACGAAGAGCATTGAGAATCGGCTTCACTTGAAGAAGAGATTTTACCAGTTCAAGATGAAGAGAGGGGTTTCCATCAGGGAGCATGTCAACAATTTCACTAAGCTACTTTCAGATATGGCCAATGTTGATATTATAGTTGAGGATGAAGACAAGGCGATGCTACTTCTGTGTTCGTTGCCCGAAGATGATTATGGTACGTTCGTTCTCACTATGATCAATGGAAGAACTACAGTTAGCTACAAGGAGGTGACCTCAGCTTTGGTGAACTATGAGTTGAGGAAGAGTGATGGTGAACCATTCGAGAAGGCATCAGGAGATGCGTTAGCAGTTCGAGGCC
Organism: Asparagus officinalis; assembly: GCF_001876935.1. Classification (NCBI taxonomy): domain Eukaryota; kingdom Viridiplantae; phylum Streptophyta; class Magnoliopsida; order Asparagales; family Asparagaceae; genus Asparagus; species Asparagus officinalis. The sequence goes on from NW_017972616.1 coordinate 13,944, forward strand.
GAGATCCAAACCGTCGTCAGTTCAACCGCTCAAAGTCAAAGAATATGAGTGCTTATAAGAGTGTTGGTAGAAATCAATGTCGGTATTGTAAAAAAGAAGGACATTGGAAGATTGACTGCCCAAAGTGGAAAGAAAAAGCCGGGAAGAATAAGGGGAAAGCTGCACAAGCTTCAGAAGTGAATGTTGCAAAAGCTATTGGTGAGCATTCAGATTCAGATTCTTCAGGCTATTCATACCCTGCTTTACCGTCGGTTTGCTATGTGGATTCCACGGAGTGGATGATGGATTCGGGAGCTACATATCACAACTGCCCTAAGAGGGAGTGGTTTTCTAGCTTTGAGGAGCTGGAAAGAGGGAATGTCGTGCTTATGGGTAATGATCACGTATGCCCTATTGGTGGTATTGGTTCAGTCCGGATCAAGATGCATGATGGTGTAGTGAGGGAATTGAAGGAAGTGATGTCCGTGCCGCAGTTGACGAAGAACAAAAATTTTTCTTGGGACTTTGGAGGCAGCAGGATATCGAGTGATCTTAGAGGATGCTACAGTGAAGGTCACGAAGGGTTCTATGGTGGTGATGCGAGGTGTCAGGGAAAACAACCTATACTACTTGAAGGGCGAGACAGTTACAGGGGGTCTGGCAGCTTCTATCACTACAGAGGAGGACACTACCACCTTATGGCACATGAGACTTGGACACACAGGTGATAAGTCCCTACAGTTATTGGCAAAACAGGGGCTATTGAAAGGTGTAAAGACCTGCAAGATGGAGCTGTGTGAGCATTGCATACTTGGGAAGAAGACTAGAGTAAAGTTTGGCACCGCTGTTCATAACACCCGAGGTACATTGGATTATATTCACACAGATGTTTGGGGTCCTTCCAAGAACACATCTCTTGGTGGAGCCAACTATTTTGTCACTTTCATTGATGATTATTCCAGGAGGAATTGGGTATACCCGATGAAGCATAAACATCAGGTCCTGGATATTTTTGTGGAGTGGAAGAAGAAAGTGGAGCTGCAGATAGGTAGAAAGGTAAAGACTCTATGTTCAGATAACGGTGGAGAGTACAAGAGTGATCCGTTTCTGCAGTTTTGCCGGGATCACGACATTAGAAGACACTTCACAGTTCGAGAGACACCGCAACAGAACGGGGTGGCTGAGAGATTGAACCGTACCTTGCTGGAGAATGTACGATGTATGATGACACAGAGTGGATTGCCTAGATCTTTTTGGGCCGAAGCAGTAGTTTATGCGAGCCATCTCATGAACAGGTTGCCGTGCACTGCGATAGACGGGAAGACTCTTTTGGAGCGTTGGTTTGGTTCGGTGTCTAGTGACTATGAGTCGCTTCGGATATTTGGGTGTCCAGCTTATTATCATGTCAGTGATGGTAAATTAAATCCGAGAGCGAGGAAAGCAGTCTTTGTGGGATTTAGAGATGGAGTCAAAGGCTTCAAATTATGGGATCCACAGGACAAGAAGATAGTTATTAGCAGAGATGTCACATTTGACGAGGCATACATGATGAGGCCTCGAGCCCCTCAGCAGGTGGAGGGAGACTAGACAGGAGAGATATCGCAGCAGGTGGAGGATGATGTGACTCCACTCACTCCAGAGAGCACTGTATACATCGAGGCTCCTACAGAGGTGACACTGGGAGGAGATGAGACGATAATCGGGCAGATACAGGATACAGTGGATCAGAGGACTCATGAACATGGTCATGTTCAGAGGTCCATTACAGCAGATAGACCGAGGAGAGAGATTCGTCGGCCAGCTAGGTATAATGATGTCATGGTCGCATATGCATTATCAGTGGAGGTCGTTGATGATATGATTCCAGCCACATTCAGGGAGGCAGAGTCTAGCCCCGATTCGATCAGGTGGAGGGAAGCTATGGAAGAGGAGATGATATGCACAGCTTGAGGGCATTGATTACAACGAGGTATTTTCACCCGTTGTGAAGCATTCGTCGATTCGGATTTTATTGGCGTTGGTGGCACAGTTGGATTTGGATTTGGTCCAGATGGATGTGAAGACAGCCTTTCTACACGGTGATTTAGATGAGGAGATCTACATGACACAACCACAGGGTTTCAAAGCTGCAGGAAAGGAAAATTTGGTTTGTAAGCTGAAGAAGTCTCTTTATGGTTTGAAGCAGTCACCAAGACAGTGGTATAAGAGATTCGACGGCTTTATGATTGGCCGAGGGTACACGAGGAGCCCATATGACCCATGTGTTTATATGCACAAGCTACAGGATGGTGAGCTCATATATTTGCTTTTATATGTTGATGATATGCTTATTGCTTCCAGGAATTCTTCGGCTATTCGAAAGCTGAAAGAGGAGTTATCATCCGAGTTTGAGATGAAGGATCTTGGAGAGGCAAAGAAGATATTGGGTATGGAGATCGAGAGAGATAGGATGAAGGGGAGTTTGAAGCTTATACAGAAGAGCTATTTGTAGAAGATGTTGAAGAAATTCAGCTTTGATGGCAATGCAAAAGCAGTTAGCACACCATTGGCTCCCCACTTCAAGCTTTCAGCGTTGATGTCACCTGTTTCAGTTGAGGACAGAGATTATATGTCAAATATCCCATATGCCAGTGCAGTAGGTAGCTTGATGTATGCGATGGTGTGTACGAGGCCAGGTTTGTCACAGACCGTGAGCATGGTATCGAGATACATGCATGACCCCGGGAAGGGTCACTGGGAGGCCGTGAAGTGGATTCTACGGTATGTTCGAGGCACCGTGGATGTTGGTTTAGTATTTCAGAAGGATGAGAAGGATGGGCAGGATTGTATTGGATATGTGGATTCAGATTATGCTGGAGATCTTGACAAACGCCAGTCTACGTCAGGATATGCTTTTACATTGGCAGGTGTACCTGTATGTTGGCGTTGCACGCTTCAGTCCACAGTGGCTCTCTCTACTACAGAGGCAGAGTATATGGCAGTTACTGAAGCTATTAAGGAGGCTTTATGGTTGCGTGGATTATTGGAGGACTTGGGGATTGCACAGGAGACCATTCGCTCTCTACTACAGAGGCAGAGTATATGGCGGTTACTGAAGCAATTAAGGAGGCTTTATGGTTGCGTGGATTATTGGAGGACTTGGGGATCGCTCAGGAGACTATTCAGATATATTATGATAGCATGTCGGCTATCTATTTGGTGAAGAACCAGGTTTATCATGCGCGCACGAAGCACATCGACGTCATATTTCACTTTGTTCGGGACGACTTGGATGATGGAGATGTCATATTGGAGAAGGTCCACACAAATGACAACCCTGCAGATATGTTGACCAAAGTTGTTTCAGGTGTGAAATTTGGTCATTGTTTGAAGCTTTTGAACATCCTTCAGTGCTGAGGCCTTTGGAGGCCATTAATATGAACTACGTTCGGCTTGATTCCTTGGGCAAGAGGATACGTAGGCAGTCTTTCAGATGCAGCCGGTTTGATCAGTTGATTCAGATGGGGGAGATCGCGTTTCAGCTCGAGTATTGTTCCTGGACTTGTTGAGGAACTATTGGATGATTTGGTGTCGGCTCAGTTTTTGGTGGAAACATTCGCCGAGGTGGAGAATTGAAGAAATTACAGAAACTCAGAAGAATCAGGCAAACCAGGCGGCGGTCGACCGGTCCGGTCGACCGCATTCGTGTACAAAGCTTACTGTGCGACAGAAAGGAGGTCGGTCGACCGGGCCAGTCGACCGCAGGTGTTTCGGTCGACCGGTGCGGTCGACCGAGGGGTTCTCTGGAGTTGACGAATTTGAGCAGCCAAAGAGAGAGAATCATTGCATCCAATTGTGAGAGAGCTTTGAGAGATCTAGAGCTTTGTTTTAGGGTTTGGTCTGAGAGATTTGTAACCCTATTTGTATTCTCTTGATTTCTAGTAGAAAGAACTCCTCCCTCCTTGCCCCGTGGACGTAGGCAACTTGCCGAACCACGTAAATTCTTTGTTCTTGCTGTGATTGTGGTTTGCATATTGTTTGTGGTTTAGTTCGAGTTATTGTTCGTGTTGCCCTAGAAAGCTTCCGCCGCGCACAACAATCGGGGCGTCGTGGGGAGATAAGGGATATATCAGGATGGAGAGGGATGTCGACGCTGAAGAAGGGCTTTGTGGGATCGCAACGCAGGTTCATATCCAACCGCTTGAAAAAACAATCCTAAATATCCTTCCTATTAATACCACATGATATCTGTGTGAATTATTTGTACTCTTAGTTATTAATGTTTGTGTAAGTTGGTGTACTTGTCCTTGTATACGTGTGAATCGAGTGCACGTTGTGTATCCAATATTTCTTAGTCTGAAAATGGTTTCATGTGTACCCTGCACCTATATATACATTCAACTGAAAAAACAAAGACTAGGTAAGAACAACCTTTTTAGTGATTACTGGACATCGATCAAGCCTCTAAGACAGGCAAAGCTCCAGGATATATTTTTTGTGATTGTTAAGATTACATCCACTGAGACTATTGCAAATAAGTAAAATTTGAGATCAAAAGAACTTAAGCCTCAACACTATCAGAGTTTAAGTTATCCACAAGGAATGAGAATAACATCTATAAAAAGCCACAGTACAAACTGCAAAGTGACTTTCAGCAACCTCTCAGAATTTAGCAGAACTATCCTTTCTTCATTGAAATAGGTAAGGTTTAGCAGAACTATATGAACTTCAGACAGAGACAATCATATCATAGAACTTTATTGCCAGTTTCAGAAACAGGTACAAATTGCGACCGCGAGATCAACATGTTTATGTATTATTTGCTGATTTCAATAGCAGGTTCTTCTCTGAGAGTAGCGTAGAGTCTTAATGAGATTATGGAGAAGCAGATAATTACCCTTTCTTGCAAAACAGAAAATTGACACCGGCAGGTTGTCATGCATTCCAAGAGTTACTGTTAACTGTAAATAAGAACATAATGCATATGCATTGGAAACAGATGTAGCTTCTAAGTAGAAACAAGGGTTGATTGCGAATAGACCCCCCTTACTATCTCCCAAATGCGAGTAGACCACCCGTAGTTCTGTAGTTTCAGATACACCCCCTAAATGAATTTTGACCCTTTTACGCTCAGAGTAAGAGAATATTATTTTTTGACAGATAGACCCCATGAGGGTAAAAGAGTCAAAAAATTTACTCTGGGGTCTATCCGCACTTAACTCTAGAGACAAAGTAACGGTGAGAATGATGAAAGATACCAGACAATCCAATAATGCAGACTAGACTTGATGCATTAGCTCGAAAATCACCTAATGTTTGCATCTTCATTTGCAGTTTTGGGGCAGTAATTGGAGGGATTGCAAGGACCCCAAGGTCCACGAAGAAGATATCTTGAATAAAGTACTATCAAATAGGAATTTTATTAAGTAAATAATGGGTATGAAGTGAATGCTCAATTTGTTAAGAGCTATCAAGAGTTGAACTTGCTAAATGAGCTATGTGATTGAGGCTCACCTTAAAAGTCACATCAAAAGGGGGTGGACCTCACGTTTTTATTTCTTGGTGGCCTACTTTGTTAAATAAGCTGTCACATCATAACCATCAAATCCTTTTATTAATCAAAATATAATAATCTATAGGGTTTATAATGTTGTGCGCTGTGCAGAAGCCAAACAACCAAATGTGCTTCAAGAAACCAAATACCAAATGCCAAGATAAAGGTCAAATCACCAAATCAATGCCACGAACACAAACAAACGATTTGAACATGGTTCGGCAAGTTGCCTACGTCCACGGGGCAAGAAGAGAATGGGGTTTTCACTAATAGAGAAGAAAAGTACAAACCAAAATTACAAATCACTCGAAGGAACAAACTAATCTTACCACAAAGCTCTTAATCTCTCCAAATAAACCCTAATAAAAAAAACTCAGAAAATACCTCTTTTCTGTGCTCCAAATATCCCAAACTCAAGACTAAAGAAACCCTAAAACATATGTTTGTATTTATAGCAAACACCAAACCCAAACTGAACAGAAAACTTAAACTGGCCAGACTCGATTGGCGGTCGATCGCGATCAAACGACAAAGCTAGAAAATGATTACATGGTCTCGCGGTCGACCGCCGCGGTCGATCGCGCCAAATCCAAACTCCTACCAGAGTTTGTGCACATTCACGGTCGACCTGCCTTGCGCCGCGGTCGACCGCGCAGCTCCAAAACAGAACCCTGATGTTCAAAACCTATTCTGATACAAAATTTCACGCGGTTTCTTTAATTCTCCACATCGCTAAAGTTTCTTCCAAAACTGAGCCGACACCAACCAAACCAAATGCCTCACTTGTCGCGTTTAGTACGAAGTAAAACGATTCACGATAACGGACTCAATCCATAACAAGTCGAGACCCAAATGAGAATGCGAACACTCTCCAAACGTCGGTATCTACTCACTAAATCGGCTGCATCATAAAAACTGCCTACATATCCTCTTTCCCAAGGAATCAAGCCTTCATGTAGTTCACCCAAATAACTCTTCATCAATATCACCAACGGATCTGCAACTGATAGCGCTCCCAATGGCCCCAAACTAAAACAAATCAAAACATCTATATCTAAGGTGAACTAATGGTCGTATCTAAAACATGTCCACTAACTGCACTTGAATCCAAAACCAACTCATCATCTGCATCCAAATCTAAATGATCTCCAAAGTGTGTCACCTCAGCTTGAATCCCAAACGATACAGTATGATCTGGAGTATGTGAAGTAATCTTCACCCAATGTGAAGTAGCATCATCCTCCATCTGCTGTGATAACCTAATAATCTGGTCAATACTCTCTACCTGCCGAGAGTCAAATGTGACATACCTACTCAGAACAAAATCAGAAGCTTCTAACTAATAATCAAACGAACCTCTGAATCCCAAACGTGTAATCGGATCAAATCTCACATCCTCGATGTGACCAAATATTAGGCAATCAAATATCTGACGCAACTCAAAATATGAAGCAGCTCCACCAGATCCAAAATCTCCACACGCAGCAGTCAGCAATCTATGATCAAAATGATCTAAATATGTCAAAGCTCCAAAACCAAAACCAATGCACGATAACCAACACAGATACCCTTCCAATAAGGAACGACCCATCAAAACTGTCATCTCATCTTATCGCCCTAATGTCTCCACATTAATGAAGTGTCTCAGACTACCATAAGCTCAGCACAAATGCAAGAAAGAACCCCTACCAAAGCTAGAACGATGGGTTATCTTTCTGCTAATACACTTCTTCCAATTGTTATTGACTTCTAGGACTTTACACCAACGGAAACTGATCCCGACCTAATAATGCCTAGAATAACCACCAACTACGACAATCAAATATCGATTACCTCCTAATGATGCCTCCTTGGAAGGCCCACAAATACCTGACTGAACACCTCCTAAAAGACCCCTTGATCGATGGATAGAAGTACCAAACTCCACCGTGGTTTTGCTCATACCAACGTGCTCAAAGGACTTCAAACTGCAAGTCAAAGCACTCCTCAACAAACCATGCACGACACAAACAATCAAATAACCCAGCCTCAACAAATGCCACAGTCTAGTCAAATCCAAAGAAGTCGTCAGCGCTCTATCAATTACCGTGCTCCTAAGCAAATAGTATAAATTATTCCTTCTGACGTCCTTCATCACAATCATGGACCCCAATGTGACCTTCAAACGTGCATCCATCAAGGTCACATTATAGCCTGCTGCCTCTAAAACTCCAAGTAAAATGATATTCTTCTTCAACTGAGGAACGAACCTCACTCCAACCAACTCCCTAATCACCCTGTCACTCATCCGAATACAAATGGTACTGATACCATAAATAAGGGATTTGTGATCATTACCCATGAGCACAACATCCCCTCTTTCCAACTCCTAAAAGCTGGAGAACCAATCCCTCTTAGGGCAAATATGATATGAGGCACCTGAATCCAACATCCACTTAGTGGAGTCAGCAACACAAACTGACGGAAGTGCTGGGCACGAATAGTTCGAATAATCTGAATCTGAAGTGTTACCACTAGCATTAGCAACATTCACCTCTGAAGCTTCAATAGCTTTCTCCTTATTCTTCCCGTCTCGATCAACTAACTTTGGGCATTCGGCTTTTCAATGTTCATATTCTTTACAAAAAGCACACTAATTCCTATGAACTCCAAGATGTACCCCTCTAGACTGCGACCTTCTACCACGGTTTGGACTCTTTGCTCTTGCGACCAATGCTCCTGCTACCGGCTCAACTAAAGTCTCATTATCCTTCTTTCGAAGCTGATAATTCACAAGTGCAGCGATGACCTTACTATACGAAAGAGATGTCTTCCCATTAATAAGAGTAAGAACGAAGGTCTCATATTCCTCGTCGGGCAAGGAACTCAACAATAACAATGTTTTGTCCTCATCTTCAACCATAACATCTACATTCGTCAAATCTACAAGAAGCTTCGTGTAGTGGTTCATGTGATCACTAATGAATGTCCTCTTCTTCAATTAGAAGCGATAAAGCCTCCTCTTCAAATGCAAGCGGTTTTCTACACTTTTCATCAAATACTTGCTCTCTATGATCTCCTAAATCTTCTTAGCCGAAGTCTCATTCATCACATCATATTTTAGATCTTTAGTGAGACAAGACCTAATCACACTACACGCCATTTGATTCATCTTTTTCCAAAACTTCTCATCAATGTCGTCTGAGTTCCCGTCCAACTCCAAAGTATCTTCTAAATTTTACGCATTGAGCGCATCCAAGACTTCACATCTCCAAAGATCAAAATTATTTGTGTCATTAAACTTCTCCACATCTATCTTCATAGAGTGGATATTCAAACTTTGGACGGTCTTCACGCTGGAAGTACCCTCCACAACTTCTTTTTTCTCGATCATCTTTCTCAAAGCACCAAAATAAATGTGGAACAAATGAAGAATAGATCCAAAACTAAAAAAATAGAGTCTTTACAAAAAAGATCCTACATTTATCACCAAATGAAGCCCTATACGAGCCTCCAAAACGACCTACTCCTCCAAATAGCTCAAGCATAGCCTGAACTCTGATACCAATTGTTGTGCGTTGTGCAGAAGCCAAACAACCAAATGTGCTTCGAGAAACCAAATACCAAAATGCCGAGATAAAGGCGAAATCACCAAATCAATGCTACAAACACAAACAAACGATTTTAACATGGTTCGTCAAATTGCCTACGTCCACGGGGTAGGAAGGGGATGGGGTTTTTACTAATAGAGAAGAAAAGTACAAACTGAGATTACAAATCACTCGAAGGAACAAACTAATCTCACCACAAAACTCTTAATCTCTCCAAACAAACCCTAATCAGATAGTTCAGAAAATAACTCTTTTCTATGCTCCAAATATCCCAAACTCAAGCCTAAAGAAACCCTAGAATATATGTTGGTATTTATAGCAAACACCAAACCCAAACTGAACAGGAAACTCAAACTGGGTCAGACCCAATTGGCAGTCGACCGCCCAAAGCTCGCGGTCGACCGCGATTAAATGACAGAGTCAGAAAATGATTACAGGATCTCGCGGTCGATCGTCACGCTCAACCACGCCAAATCCAGACTCCTACCAGAGTCTGTGCACGTTCGCTATCGATCGGCCTTGCGTCGCGGTCAACCGCGCAGCTCCAAAATAGAACCCTGATATCCAAAACCTGTTCTAATCCAAAATTTCACGCAGTTTCTTCATATAATTCTTTACTTAAATTAAAAAATAAAGTGGACTCCTAATAGCAATTGCCAATAGAAATTATCCAAACTACTCTAAAAGACTTACTATGATTTAGAAAACTAATCGGTCAAATATGAAATCAGACTGGATTTGTTTCCTAACCAAAACCGACTCATATGTCATTAAAAATTAGCAAAACTTGACATAAAGTTTGATATCTCTCAATTTGAGGGGGATCTCAAGAAGCTGATTGCAGCAAAACAGGACTATTGATGTGTTTGGTTAACACTGCCTCCCAAAAAATAATTTTTATATATTGTCTTAAATTTAGTTCCTCTAACCATTACATCAAAACTCCGAAGTTATGGTGAGGATCAAGGATTATAGTTTTATATTAATTCTAACATGCCCACGTAGGTCGAGCATCCTTTTTTATGGGTCGAAACATGGACTCACATAGCGATGTTAGTTTTTAGAAAATTCGCATTTACTTCGTGGCCGGTGGGATTTGAACCTGGGTTGCTCTGATACCATTTTAAATTTAGTTCCTCTAACGATTACACAAAAACTCCGAAGTTACGGTGAGGATAAAAGATTATAGTTTTATATTATTTCTAATATATTGTATGTTTGATTCTGAGCTACGGATTGCGAGATAAAGGTCTTTCTTCATGAGCAAGTCAAAACCACTTTCCGAAACCCCAACCTGGCTTCTGGGGGTTCGACTGCTCCAGGAACTCATTTACAGCACATTCTACATCAAAAACACACCATAAGATATGATGTTAGTGACACTTAATCGAATTGGAAATGGATACAAAATGAAGATGGTTAAGAGTGATGTATCGTGCCGTTCAATACAAAATATATTAGTTCTTTCGTTGTGTGAATTCTAAAGGGAGCAGCCACCAGGAAATGTTGGAAACAAGCATAAACTATTAGGCCTGTAGTTTTTGGGCCATTGTATAGTTTCACAATTTGACAAAAATACTTAGCTGTTAACATAAATTACCCACAAAATAAGGCCTCGACATATTAAACAAATGTAAATATCAGCATTCGGACTCTGAATGCGCTTATACGCACGAAACGGGATCCTTCCTCCGTTGCACCAAATTTAAGAATTCTCACAACATTCCAAAGGAATCTGCAACAACTTCACGGCACTTTCTCAATGATTAAGGACTTAGAGATGCAATAGTCACAAGTAAAAATCTCTATATAAACCAATTCCATCTTTGCGTTTCCAATCATCTCACAGTTTGCTCATTAACTAACCATGGCTTCTTTGGCTTCACACAGATGCCTATTGTTCTCTTTGGTGATATTCAGCATTTGGGTTTCACTCTCCACGGCGTCCCGTGACCTGAGTGAGACGTCGATGAAGGAGAGGCACGAGAAATGGATGGCTCAGCACGGGCGAGTCTACAAAGACGCAGCAGAGAAGTTGCACCGGTTTAAAATATTCAAGGCCAATGTCGAGTACATTGAAGCGTTTAACTCTGCAGGAGCGCATAAGTACAAGCTCGGAGCTAACCAGTTTGCTGATCTGACGAACGAGGAGTTCAGGGCCTCTTATAACGGGTTCAGGCCTTCGAAGCCAAATGTATTAAAGGCGGCAGTCAGAAGCAACTTCAAGTATGAGAATTTTACTGCAGCTCCTGCAAGCATGGATTGGAGGACCAAGGGTGCTGTAACTCCTATCAAGAATCAAGGACAATGCGGTGAGCAAAATCGTACACATTTCTTAATAGTCCACATTATTTACCGTTAACTGACACCCGCAGTATCGCTGTTTTGAGCTTCCTACTCCTTTAGTTTTATTTTTGCAGGTGAGAGGTCGCATTGCCTCTTTGAACTTCTTACTTTTTTAGTTTTATTTTTGCAGATAGACCTCTTACAGGCTCGTTTTTGACTCTTTTAGACTCAGAGAAAAAGAAAACTGTTTTTTTGACAAGGTGGTAAAAGAGTTTAAAAATTTTAAAAAAAGCTAGAAGGTCTATCCGCAAAATTAAAGCTAGAGGAATAATTAATAGGCTAAAAAAAATATACTGCGATCGGTCTGTGCACAATTAAACCCTATGATTAAATAATGTTTCTCACTTTGCATGTATATGTGAATGCAGGATGCTGTTGGGCATTCTCTGCAGTAGCATCAACAGAAGGAATCCATTTGCATGTATATGTGAATGCAGGATGCTGTTGGGCATTCTCTGCAGTAGCATCAACAGAAGGAATCCACAAGCTGACTACAGGCAAACTCATCTCCCTCTCAGAACAAGAGCTCGTGGACTGCGACACCAGCGGGGAGGACCAAGGATGCAATGGTGGTTTAATGGACAACGCCTTCAAGTTCATGATTAAGAACAAAGGCCTGACAACCGAAGCCAGGTATCCATACACGGCCACCGATGGCACGTGCAGTTCCAAAAAGGCTTCAGCCAGTGCTGCGACCATCACAGGCTACGAGGACGTGCCTGCCAACGACGAGTCATCCCTGCTTAAAGCGGTTGCTAACCAGCCAGTGTCAGTTGCAATTGATGCGGGGGGTTCAGACTTTCAATTGTACTCGAGCGGGGTGTTCACAGGGGAATGCGGTACTGAATTGGATCATGGCGTTACTGCAGTTGGATTGTACTCGAGCGGGGTGTTCACAGGGGAATGCGGTACTGAATTGGATCATGGCGTTACTGCAGTTGGATATGGGAAGGCAAGCAACGGGACAAAGTATTGGTTGGTGAAGAACTCATGGGGGGCGTCGTGGGGAGAAAAGGGATATATCAGGATGGAGAGGGATGTCGACGCTGAAGAAGGGCTTTGCGGGATCGCAATGCAGGCTTCATATCCAACCGCTTGAAAAAACAATCCTAAATATCCTTCCTGTTAATACAACATGATATCTGTGTGAATTATTTGTACTCTTGCATGGTTATTAATGTTTGTGTAAGTTGGTGTACTTGTCCTTGTAAATGTGTGAATCGAGTGCACGTTGTGTATCCAATATTTCTTCGTCTGAAAATGGTTTCATGTGTAACCTGCACCTATATATACATTCAACTGAAAAAACAAAGACTAGGTAAGAACAACCTTTTTAGTGATTACTGGACATCGATCAAGCCTCTGAAACAGGCAAAGCTACAGGATATATTTTTTGTGATTGTTAAGATTACATCCACTGAGACTATTGCAAATGAGTAAAATTTGAGATCAAAAGAACTTAAGCCACAACACTATCAGAGTTTAAGTTATCCACAAGGAATGAGAATAACATCTATAAAAAGCCACAGTACAAGCTGCAAAGTGACTTTCAGCAACCTCTCAGAATTTATCAGAGCCAAATTATCATTTCTTCATTGAAATAGGTAAGATTTAGCAGAACTATATGAACTTCAGACAGAGAGAATGGTATCATAGAACTTTATTGCCAGTTTCAGAAACAGGTACAAATTGCGACCACGAGGTCAACATGTTTATGTATTATTTGCTGATTTCAATAGCAGGTTATTCTCTGAGAGTAGCGTAGAGAGTCTTAATAAGATTAAGGAGAAGCAGATAATTACCCTTTCTTGCAAAACAGAAAATTGACACCGGCAGCTTGTCATGCATTCTAAGAGTTACTGTTAAACTGTAAATAAGAACATAATGCATATGCATTGGAAACAGATGTAGCTTCTAAGTAGAAACAAGAGTTAATCGTGAATAGACCCCCCTGTACTATCTCCCAAATGCCAGTAGACCACCCGTAGTTCTATAGTTTCAGATAGACCCCCTAAATGAATTTTGACTCTTTTACGCTCAGAGTAAGAGAATATTATCTTTTGACAGATAGACCTTCAGAGGGTAAAAGAGTCAAGAAATTTACTCTGGGGTCTATCCTCAATTAACTCTAGGGACAGAGTAACGGTGAGGATGATGAAAGATACCGGACAATCCAATAATGCAGACTAGACTTGATGCATTAGCTCGAAAATCACCTAATGTTTGCGTCTTCATTTGCAGTTTTGGGGGAGACCCAGTAATTGGAGGGATTGCAAGGGCCCCAAGGTCCGCAAAGAAGAAAATCTTGAATTCATAAAGTAATATCAAAGAGGGATTTTATTAAGTAAATAATGGGTATGAAGTGAATGCTCAGTTTGTTAAGAGCTATCAAGAGTTAGAACTTGCTAAATGAGCTATGTGATGAGGCTCACCTTAAAAGTCACATCAAAAGGTGTGGACCTCACGCTTCTATCTCTTAGTAGCCTACTTTGCAAAATAAGCTGCCACCTCATAACCATCAAATCCTTTTATTAATCAAAATGTAATAATCTATAGGGTCTATAATCCTCTACTTAAATTAAAAAATAAAGTACACTCCGTATAGAATTCACCAATAGAAATTATCAAAACTACTCTAAAAGGCATACTATAATTTAGAAAACTAATTGGTCAAATATGAAATCAGACCAGATTTGTATTCTAACCAAAACTGACTCATATGTCATTAAAAAATTAGCAAAACTTGACATAAAGTTTGATATCTCTCAATCCGAGGGGGGTCTCAAGAAGCTAATTGCAAAAAACAGGACTATTGATGTGTTTGGTTAACACCAAAAAAATGATTTTTATATATTGTATGTTTGATTCTTATCTACGGATTGCGAGATAAAGGTCTTTCTTCATGAGCAAGTCAAAACCCCTTTCTGAACCCCAACTTGGCTTCTGGGGGTTCAACTGCTCCGGGAACTCATTTACAACACATTCTACATCAAAAACACACCATAAGATATGATGTTAGTGTTGCGCACGGCGAAAGCGGACTCAATCCACAACAAGTCGGTAAGCAATGCTCAACGAGAATAATCCATAATAGAAACAGCCAAAATCAATCACAAACACAGAGAATTACGTGGTTCGGCAACATGCCTACATCCACGGGGAGAGGATGGGGAGATTTTACTATATGGTGGAAAAATACAATGGGTTACAACTCTCAAACAATCAAAATAACCCTCACCAACAAGATCTCACTCACCTACAAATAATCTCTCTCTCAAAGTGCTCAAACAACTCTCTTTTCTCTGACTAAGCTTAATAAAAATGTTCCTTCTATTTATATAAACCCTTAATTTAAAACAGATTGGGAAACGGTTTTACCCGTTCAACCCGCTATCGGTCAACCGATAGGTATTCATCGGTCGAATGACCAGAGTGAATTTCCCTAGTTCCTACAGTGCATGTTATCGGTCAACCGATACATCCCCATCAGTCGACCGACCAGAATGAATTCCTGTACTTGTTTTCTGGCGGTCAAATCGGTCGACTGATGATTGATCAGTCAATCGATGGTCTGTGTATGTTTGTGCATGTCTTCAACAATTCTTCACCTCAGTGAAGTGTTCCCAAAACTGAGCTGACACCAAAAAGAGCACCAATATGTTGCTTCTCCAAATCTGGCAATACCAATGTGGTTGCCTACGTACCCCCTCTTCTAAGAGATCAAGCCACTCGTAGTTCCTCCAAATGGCCTCAATAGACCTCAACAAGCACAAATCTGCAGTAAGTTTCTACAGTGATCAAACTTGCTGCTAGAGGCCACCTTCGTGAGTATATCTGCTGGATTGTCTTTTGTGTGGATCTTCACAAGCTCCATATCCCCATCTTCAAGAATATCCCGAACGAAGTTGATACGAGTCGTCGTGTGAGCACCCTTTGGTCGCGGAATTCCCAAAAGGTGGGTTGAGAAGAAGACAACTAAAATACAAGAACAATTCAGTAAAGCGAAGGAAAATACCTTCTCTAGATTATGAAAAATCAATTATTACAGATCTCTTCCTCATAATTTCACTAGAATCAAGATCAACCTCTTAATCCTCTCTAAACCCTAATACAATAATTAGAATCTCTCTCTGATCTAAGATATCATAGATCCTCACAATCTAAACCCTAATCCTTTTGATTAGGATCTCACTTAGACCTAAAACCCTTTAGATCTACATCTTGGCCTCTCACGTCCTTTTTCTTTTTCCTTTAGAACCCTAAACAATCCCTATTTATAGGGTTTACAACGTGGTGGCAATCTAGTAAATAACCAAAACCAAACCCAACAGGAATTCGTGTGAACAGAAACCCAAACGAACCAGGAAACCATCGATGAGTCGACTCAAAACTGCATATGAGTCGACTCATGACCTCATATGAGTCGACTCATAACTAATGAGTCGACTGGTCAGAGACATTTTGCTAACAGGGCTTGAGTTCTTGAGTCGACTCATGACAGGCATGAGTCGACTCAACCTGATGAGTTGACTCATGAACGTATGAGTCGACTCACAGGCTAAAATCTGGATTCTTTGAAT
Source organism: Asparagus officinalis (assembly GCF_001876935.1). Classification (NCBI taxonomy): domain Eukaryota; kingdom Viridiplantae; phylum Streptophyta; class Magnoliopsida; order Asparagales; family Asparagaceae; genus Asparagus; species Asparagus officinalis. The sequence goes on from NW_017972616.1 coordinate 29,972, forward strand.
CTGTTATTCGTCGTCTCGTTCCACGCTTCCACCTGTGCTCCGCTGTGTCGCTTCACACCACTATTCTTAAGATATCATGAGAATCACCTATCCTCAAGCTCCCATGAGGATCGCTTTTCCAAAGAGAAGATACACCCGTATCATAGGTCCTCTCTTTAGAAACTTGAAGTCCCATTCAAGTTAGAACTTCAGCTGAGGAAAACTCTCGAGCCCCTTCATCTTTGTTGACTTCAGTTATCTTCTTCTTTCTTAATCTCTGAACTCCTTCCAAAGAAAAGGATATCGCTAAGCTTCTTGTATTGCGATCGAGTCAGGACCATACACATGATGCCCCTTCGCAGGATCTGATCGCTCTGATACCAACTTGATACGATTCGCCGTACGAGCACCCTTTGGTCACGGAATTACCAAAAGATGGGTTGAGAAGAAGACAACTAAAATACAAGAACAATTCAGTATGGCGAAGAAAAATACCTTCTCTAGATTATGAAGAATCAATTATTACGAATCTCTCCCTCACAATCTCACTAGAATCGAGAACAACCTCTCAATCCTCTCTAAACCCTAATACAATGATTAGAATCTCTCTCTGATCTAAGATCTCATAGATCCTCACAATCTAAATCCTAATCCTTTTGATTAGGATCTCACTTAGACCTAAAACCCTTTAGATCTATATCTTAGCCTCTCACCTCCTTTTTCTTTTTCCTTTAGAACCCTAAACAATCCCTATTTATAGGGTTTATAACGTGGTGGCAATTTGGTAAATAACCAAAACCAAACCCAATAGGAATTCGTATGAATAGAAACCCAAACGAACCAGGAAACCATCGATGAGTCGACTCAAAACTGCATATGAGTCGACTCATGACCTCATATGAGTCGACTCATAACTGATGAGTCGACTGATGAGAGACGTTTTGCTAACAGGGCTTGAGTTCTTGAGTCGACTCATGACAGGCATGAGTCGACTCAACCTGATGAGTCAACTCATGAACGTATGAGTCGACTCACAGGCTGAAATATGGATTCTTTGAATCTGTTGTTCATCGTCTCGTTCCACGCTTCCACCTATGCTCCGCCGTGTCGCTTCACACCACTATTCTCAAGATATCATGAGAATCACCTATCCTCAAGCTCCTATGAGGATCGCTTTTCCGAAGAGAAGATACACCCGTATTAGAAGTGATAGCGAACATCAATGTGCTTCATCCTCGTATGGAAAACTTGATTCTTCGCCAAAGAGATAGCACTCATACTATCACAATAAATAGTAACAGATCACTATAAAACACCAAAATTCTCCAAAAGTCTTCGAAGCCATATTGCCTCCTTAACGACCTATGTAATCGTCATATACTCTGCCTTTATTGTCGACAAAGTAACTGTAGACTACAAGGTAGTGCATCTCCAACACAGTGCATGGGTCAAAGTGAACACATACCCCGTTATCGACCGACACTTGTCCAAATATCCAGCATAGTCAAAATCTACTTATCCAATGCATAATTGCCCACCACCAGTGTCCTGCTCAAACATCAAACCAACATTGAGAGTACCTCGAATGTACCTCAATATCCACCTCACAGCATCTCAATAACCCAGACATGGGTCATGCATGTATCGTGAAACCATGCTAACTGCCTGTGATAGATCTGGCCTTATACATACCATTGCATACATTAAACTTCCCACTATGCTTGCATAAGGAGTCTTCGACGTCAATTCTCTATCTTCAACTGATTTCGGTGAAAGACCAGCTGAAACCTTCAAATGGGCTCCCAAATGTACACTGACTGGCTTTGTCTCCATACTGATATTGAATCGTCGTAACACCTTTTTTAAATAAGCCACATATGTTAAACAAAAATTCATTTATCTCTGTCTCTGTTGATCTTCATCCCTAAAATATGCTTTGTTTCGCCCAAATCCTTCATTTCAAACTCGCTAGAGAGCTGTATCTTCAATTTATCTATGGCAGATCTGGAAATAAAAGCAACCAACATGTCATCGATATAAAATAACAAATAAATGTACGCACCTCCATGAAGCTTACGATAGTATACACAAGGATCAAATTAGCACCTTATGTATGACTTGTCGAGCATAAACCTATCGAATCACCTATGCCATTGTCTTTGAGATTGCTTCAACATGTATAATGACTTCTTTAATCTACACACCAACTTTTCATTCCCCACAGCTCGAAACCCCAATGGTTGAGTCATATAAATTTTTTCATCAAGATCACAATGAAGAAATTCTGATTTTACATCCAATTGATCAAATTCTAATTCATACCGTGCTACCAAAGTTAGTAAGATCCGAATAGAAGAGTTCTTTACCACCGGAGAGAAGACTTCATTGTAGTCAATTCATTCTTCCTGTGCATAATCCTTCGCTACTAACCTAGCTTTAAATCATACTGGAGTGCCTTGAATGCCCTCCTTTTTGGTATACACTCATTTACAACCGATCGCCTTCCGCCCTTTTGGAAGCTTGACAAGCTCCTATATGTCATTCTTCTGAAGAGACCTCATCTCTTCCTGCATAGCACCCTGCCACATATCAGCCTCTGAATACTGTTCAACCTGTTTAAAAGTAGTAGGAACCACCTTATCGATACCCTCCACCAGAAAAGCATAAGCAACCACTGTATCTATATACCGTGCTGACAACTATATGTCTCTCCTGGGTCTTCGAACTGCTATAGAATCCTAAATCTGAGCCTGTAGGCATTAAAAATGTCAAAATTCGAAAGGTGAAAAGAAGGGTCAGGGAAACAAATCCCTTTTCAATCAGAAACGAGGTTCATTGTTTAGAAAAGATCAACCTCGAGAACAAGAATCACCATACAACAGAACTCAACATTGAGACATAAAGTTCATTATTGAATAAAACGGATCTACGAGGCTCGGAGCTCGTCATTGGATACGAGGTTCGAGGTTCGCTAGTGGATATGGAATTCGGAGCTCGTCATTGGATACGAGGTTCAAGGTTCGCTAGTGGATATGGAATTCGGAGCTTGTCATTGGATACGAGGTTCGAGGTTCGCTAGTGGATACAGGGTTCAAAGCTCGTCATTGGACACGAGTTGGACTCTAGCTATCAAAGATGAAGTTCTTCATTGAATACAAGGTTCGAAGCTCGTCATTGGATACGGGGTTCGGAGTTCATCATTGGAGGTGAAGTTTGTCAATGAAAACAAAGCTTGTCATCGGATTTAAAGCTAATCAGTGAAGACGAAGCTCATTATTAAAGCTCACGAGGCTCGCCACGCAGCGAGGCTCGACGTCAAAGACGAGGCTCGCCACGCAGCGAGACTTGACATCAAGGACGAGGTTCACCAATGCAGTGAAGTTCATCACCCACATTAAATCAGGCTGTAACGGCCACGAAGACCCAGTCAGCCACGTGGGCTAAATTCAAGGAGTCAGTTACGCCACAACTTCACAATTTTAGCGCATCAGTTACGCCCACGACTCCACTATTGTAGCACGTCAGTTAGGTGCTCAAACCCTATAAATAGCCATCGATGGCTACAGAGGAAAGGGTTGATTATCAATCAATTAGAGATTTTTAAGCTTGGACTTAGAGAAGCATCAGAGATCAAAGTTTCTGCACGTCGATCCAGAGTACGAACCTCGATTCCAGCCAGCTAACAAAGTTCAGAAACTCTAGCAATCTTGGTCTGATCATCAACGGGAGGCAAGCTCGACTCAAGCATCGGGGGAAGCATCCTTTCACCACCTAGAACCCACCTTAAACAAAAGAGAAGCTGAATTAATCTTCTCTTCCTCTGTAATCGAGAGAGTGTGTGAGTGATTGTAAGGGTTTCATACCAAGTGATCGAACCCATTTCTTAAAACAAGAAAATCAATCCCAACATTAATTTTTCGACCCTACAGATGATGACGACCACAGTGGGAGCAACTATTCTCTCCGACGAGATGGTGGCGGCGTAATCAGACAAGATTGCAGTGGGAACAGATGTCGAAACTCTGGTCATCTAATTTGACCAGTCCAAATACGAGGAGTACCTCTCCTCTGGTAAGTCTAGTCCCACAAAGGCACGTAAGTGTCGTCGAGTCTCGTATGAGACTTCAGCCCAAGTGGCTTCTGATGATTCAACTCGAGTTACTCTCGAAGAAAAGTCCAAGCCCCTCAAAGAGGAGGCTCCAGAAACTAACCGTCAGGCTAAGAAATGGGTTGTTAAACAACCTAGCCAAACTTTGACTTCTACCAGCCAAATTCTGGCTTTGGACGACGAACCTCGTTCAGTTCTGGCTGAAGCAAAGGTTTCTGTTATTCCATTATCAAGACGCGCTCGACAACGTCAGCGTCAGAACCAAGCTCACCGCAGGGCTCGAGCTTTGGTCTCACTAGATGGTTTTTATTATCGACCAAAGGTTAATCAACCTAATGTCAACAAGTCTGACGAGGGTCAGGTGAATGAGGAGCGTCCGAAAGACGGACCTCATCCTCGAACAGAGGAAAGGGTTGATTATCAATCAATTAGAGATTTTTAAGCTTGGACTTAGAGAAGCATCAGAGATCAAAGTTTCTGCACGTCGATCCAGAGTACGAACCTCGATTCCAGCCAGCTAACAAAGTTCAGAAACTCTAGCAATCTTGGTCTGATCATCAACGGGAGGCAAGCTCGACTCAAGCATCGGGGGAAGCATCCTTTCACCACCTAGAACCCACCTTAAACAAAAGAGAAGCTGAATTAATCTTCTCTTCCTCTGTAATCGAGAGAGTGTGTGAGTGATTGTAAGGGTTTCATACCAAGTGATCGAACCCATTTCTTAAAACAAGAAAATCAATCCCAACATTAATTTTTCGACCCTACAGATGATGACGACCACAGTGGGAGCAACTATTCTCTCCGACGAGATGGTGGCGGCGTAATCAGACAAGATTGCAGTGGGAACAGATGTCGAAACTCTGGTCATCTAATTTGACCAGTCCAAATACGAGGAGTACCTCTCCTCTGGTAAGTCTAGTCCCACAAAGGCACGTAAGTGTCGTCGAGTCTCGTATGAGACTTCAGCCCAAGTGGCTTCTGATGATTCAACTCGAGTTACTCTCGAAGAAAAGTCCAAGCCCCTCAAAGAGGAGGCTCCAGAAACTAACCGTCAGGCTAAGAAATGGGTTGTTAAACAACCTAGCCAAACTTTGACTTCTACCAGCCAAATTCTGGCTTTGGACGACGAACCTCGTTCAGTTCTGGCTGAAGCAAAGGTTTCTGTTATTCCATTATCAAGACGCGCTCGACAACGTCAGCGTCAGAACCAAGCTCACCGCAGGGCTCGAGCTTTGGTCTCACTAGATGGTTTTTATTATCGACCAAAGGTTAATCAACCTAATGTCAACAAGTCTGACGAGGGTCAGGTGAATGAGGAACATCCGAAAGACGGACCTCATCCTCGTACCCTAGTAGACTCAGAACACGAACCTCATCCTCAAAAAGAGGTTCAGCAAGCTCAACAAGCGGTTCATACCGAGGTTCATCATGAAAACGAACCTCAAATTAAGAACCGACCGAGAAGACGAACTCACCAAACTCGTCCTATCAATGAACCTCGTCGTGCAAATGACAGAGTTTGTCAACTTACCCAAGGTCGTCAACCTCTATCATTTAGGGGGTCTCGCTCGGGTAAAGCCATGACGACAGAATTGACTAGGGGTTGTCCAGATGGTGACCTTCGAGATTATCTTACGCGCAAACATAGCATGAATCAAATGCAATCACATTGCTGCTGTGAGAAGCTCATATCTGTGGTGCTTTCCCAATGTCCATGTGGGGAGTCGACGCATAAATCTTCAGTCTTCGAACGATTGACTGAATTGCCAATGGCCTCATCATCAAGAAGAAGACGGTTTTGTCCAAAGAAACAATCGTCTAAGAATCGCCACATTGAAGTGACGATCAACATGGCCAGCAAGGGTAAAAGTAAAATCTCAGCTGATGATTCGGAGTCTTCTGATTTTGAAAGATCTCCCGGATTATGAGAGGCACTTATTGAAAGTTAGGGCGTTTACCAACATACTCGTTCTCGTACTGGGGCAATGATCCCATTAGACTACCGCAAACTGGCAGGTTTATGCAGTGGTGTTGGTGAAGAACCCGAGAATTTAGCCATTGCTACTTCTCAGCCCTCTAACATCGACCAAAGTGAGCAAGCAAGTGCTCACATGACAGGAGAAGAGAAAGAAGATCTCATTACCCTAGTCCGAGAGTATATTGATGTCTTCGCTTGGAACTATGAGGATATGCCTGGGCTTGATCCCCAAGTGGCTATGCATCAATTAAATATCAAACCAAACATCAAGCCTGTTAAACAGCAGCAAAGGCGATTTCGGCCCCAAATCATGGAAGCAATTGAAGCTAAAGTCAAAAAGCTCATCAAATCAGGATTTATCCGCGAAGAGCAACACCCTGATTGGGTGGCCAACATTGTCCCCGTCCTAAAAAAGAATGGGAAGATTCGAGTGTGCATCGACTTCCGTGACTTGAATTCGGCTTGTCCTAAAGATGATTTTCCATTACCTATCACGGACGTTATTATTGACAATACGTGTGGGTTTAAGAGGATGTCCTTTATGGATGGATTTTCAGGATACAACCAAATCAAAATGTACCCTGATGATGAAAAACATGCATCCTTTCGAACACCTTCAGGGATATACTATTATACAGTAATGCCCTTTGGGTTGAAAAATGCGGGCGCCACCTATCAACGTGCTATGACCTCTATCTTCCAAAAACATCTACGAAAGACCGTAGAATGTTACGTTGATGATTTGGTTGTCAAAAGTCGTGACAAGGGAAATCATTTACACGACTTGAAAACAATGTTTGATCTTATGCGGGCGCACCAGCTCAAGATGAATCAAACTAAGTCATTCTTAGGAATGGCTAGTGGTAAATTTCTCGGGTTCGTAGTCACGGCTAACGGAATTCGTTTAGACCCAGATAAAGTCAAGGTCATCCAAGAGCTACCACCTCCCAGGAATCTTAAGGAGCTTCGAGGCTTACAAGGACGATTGACATATATTCGCAGGTTCATTTCTAACCTATCCGGGAAATGCCAGCCATTCTCAAAACTAATGAAGAAAGGAGTATCTTTTATGTGGGTCGAGGCTTGCCAGAAAGCGTTCGAGGAGATTAAGCAATATCTCTCCAATCCACCGATATTGGTCGCATCAAGGTCAGGTAAACCTTTCTTGATTTATATTCGGGCTAAAGATCATGCATTAGCAGGACTGCTGGCACAAGATGATGAAAATGTCCACGAACAAGCCGTCTAATATCTTAGTAGGATATTATTGGGTGCTGAACCTCATTAGTCTCTCATTGAGAAGGAATGTTTGACGCTGGTCTTCACAGTTCAGAAAATGCGACATTATTTGGTTGGGCAAACCATACATGTCATTTCTCAGGTCAATCCTATTCGGGTATTCATGACACAACCCAGTGCATTGAATTGGCGACTCGCCAGGTGGGCTTTGTTGCTTTCCTAATATGACATCCACTTCAAACCTCAAAAAGCAGTGAAAGGTCAGGCTATCTGTGACCTTATGACTAATCACCCGCTAAAAGAAAAAGCCGAATTATACCAGGGCATACTTGATGAGACATATGAAGCAAACGTCGTCTCTAGAGAACAAGTATGGCAATTGTACTTCGATGGTGCAGCAAGGATAAGTTCTACTGGTCGGGTTATAGCTGGAGTGGGGGTTGTCTTTATCTCTCCCCAAAACCACATACTCCCACGCACCATTTCTTTAACAGAGCCGTGTTCTAACAATATGGCGGAATACAATGCTTTGTTGGTTGGCTTGGATATAGCCAAGCAGTTGGGGGTGAAACGCTTAGAAGCATACGGTGATTCTCAACTCATTGTTAATCAAATAAAGAGAGAATATGAGGTTAGGAATGAAGACCTCATTCCTTACCATGCCGCAGCAATCGCATTGGCCGATTCCTTTGAGGGCTTCTACATTGACCATGTACCCCGTCTTAAGAATACCTATGTTGATGCATTGGCGTCACTTGCGGCTACCTTAGCTCTACCTGAAGGAACTACCCAGCAGGTCACAGTGACAAGCAGACAATTATTCAAATCAAAGTATACACTACAGATTAATGCAGTTGAAGCGGAACCTTCAACACTTGAACCTAAAGATTAGCGATTTTCGATCATTGATTATGTCTTATACGGCTTATTGCCTAAAGACATCAAAGAAAGAGAATCTATTCGTAGATGAGCACCTAGATTCTACTATGATTCTCAATCCCAGATTTTGTATCGAAAGTGGTACGATGGACTTTTACTTCACTGTTTGTCAAATAGAGAAGCAAAAGAAGCCCTTAAAGAGGCTCATGACGGCATCTGCGGAGCTCATCAGCCCGGTCCTAAGTTGTGGGACCGACTACGCAGATTGGGTTATTTTTGGCCTAACATGGTACAAGACGTTGTTGCTTATGCCAAACGATGCCACGCCTGTCAGATACATGCTAATTACATGCATCGACCACCCGAGCATATTCATCCTTCAACCACTTCATGGCCTTTCGAAACGTGGGGAATGGATATTGTCGGCCCATTGACACCACCCTCTTCCAAAGGACATCGCTTCATTTTGGTGATAACTGATTACTTTTCTAAATGAGCAGAAGCAATCCCGTTGAGAGAAGTCAAAACAAGTGATGTTGTTAAATTCTTAAAACATCACATCGTATGCAGAAGCAATCCCGTTGAGAGAAGTCAAAACAAGTGATGTTGTTAAATTCTTAAAACATCACATCGTATATAGGTACGGCGTTCCGAAAGTCAAAACAAGTGATGTTGTTAAATTCTTAAAACATCACATCGTATATAGGTACGGCGTTCCGAGACATATCATTCATGACAATAGGCCCCAATTCGTTAGCTAAGCCTTCACCCGATTCTGTGATAAATTCAGGATCAAGAATTTGGCTTCAACGGCTTATAATCCTGCTGCTAATGGGCTAGCAGAAGCATTTAACAATACCATCATCAGAATTCTCACTAAAGTGGTTTCGACGAACAAAAGAGATTGGAACGAGAAATTGGGTCAGAGTTTGTGGGCTTATCGCACAACGGTTCGAATGCCGACAGAAGCGACGCCATATTCCTTGGTATACGGATGTGAAGGCGTATTACCATTAGAAATCCAAATTCCCTCCTTGCGGATAGCACTCGCAATTAGTATGACGACAGAAGAAAGTCATCGCCGACGTCTTGAAGAATTGGAAGTGCTTGATGAAAAGCGGCTAATGGCTCAGCAACACATTGAGCTTTATCAAGCTCGGATTTCCAAAGCATTTGATAAGAAGGTTAAATACCACACATTTAAAGAATGCGACTTGGTTCTTGCAACTCGGCGCCCGATGATTTTGAACTCCAAAAAGAAAGAAAAGTTTGAGACAAAGTGGGAAGGGCCATTTGTAGTAGAAACTGTTTACTCAAATGGAGCCTATCGTCTTATCACTCAAAATGATGACAAACTTATGATGCCTATTAACGGTAAATTTCTAAAGAAATATTACCCGTAGACTTCATCATGAAATGTACTTTGTCACGGGAGAAGAAGCAAATAAAGGTAATGATTTCTTTATTCCATCTCCTCCAAATTTCCCTCACTAATCCTCTTCAATAGGATAGTGGGACTATTATTGTGTTAATTTTACCTCTGATGGCTGATGGTCTTCTAATAGTAACCTACTATGTGATGTGTTGCTCTCCTCAAACGTCGTCATTTTCCCAAATGACGTTCGCTTTTCTAACTTAGGCCTACCAAGTGATGTGTCTTCGTTTCCAACATCGTCATACTTCTAAAGTCACTGAACGATGCATTTTCCTAACGTCGTCATTTTCCCAAATGGCGTTCGTTTTTTTTAACTTAGGCCTACCAAGTGATGTGTCTTCGTTTCCAACATCATCATACTTCTAAAGTCACTAAATGATACGATTTTCCTAACGTCGTCATTTTCCTAACTTAGGCCTACCAAGTGATGTGCCTTCATTTCCAACATCGTCATACTTCTAAAGTCACTGAACGATGCATTTTCCTAACGTCGTCATTTTCCCAAATGATGTTCGTTTTCCTAACTTAGGCCTACCAAGTGATGTGCCTTCGTTTCTAACATCGTCATACTTCTAAAGTCACTGAATGATGTGATTTTCCTAACATCGTCATTTTTCCAAATGACGTTCATTTTCCTAACTTAGGCCTACCAAGTGTATGTACCTTCGTTTCTTTTAACATCGTCATACTTCTAAAGTCACTAAACGATGTCATTTTCCTAACGTCGTCATTTTCCCTAATGACGTGTGTTTTCCAACATTGGTTTACCAAGTGAAGAGCCTTGGTTTTCTTTATCTTAGGTCATTAAACGACTTGATTTTCCTAACGTCGTCATTTTTACAAAATGACGTTCATTTTCCCGACAAGTCTGTCATGTGTTGAACTTCGTCCTTAATACTTAGTTATATTTTGAACCTCGTTATCATACACTTGATTTGGGGTCTAAAAGAGACTAAGATAGAAGAGAAATCTTAGCATTAAAGTCTAAGAGAAACTCTTTGACAACTCATCATACTGAGGAGAAAAGTATGGCTAGTCCAACTCAAACGGCAGTTGGTAAAGACCACCCATGTCCATTGACAGCTGAGGGTTTGCTAAAAATCCTAAGTTAGAATGCTTCAGTTATGCAAGAAAACAATATATGGATAAAATATAAATTTTATTCATATGTAATTGAAGATACAGAAACTCAAAGTACATAGATTGAACTTAGAAGACTCGAACTACAATACGAGGTTCAGTTACAAGTTCTTTCTGCTACAATACGATGTTCGGTTACAAGTTCTTTTGACAACATTCGGACTACAGTACGAAGTTCAGTTACAAGTTTTTGACGACCTTCGAGATTGCACTGCGAGCCTCGTCCGCAGCAAACGCGCTGTCTTGTTGTTGAAGTTCCATCTTCCGTTCCTGGGTATGAAGTCTTCCCCATACCCAACTTTTAATTTTGGTGCTTGTAGCACACGTTTACCTACTTGGGTAAACTGACTACTAATTGAAACACCACAAGCTCTGAGCATAGGATCAGCACTTCTCTCATCTCCGCAGAATGTGAAGACGACACTAACATTGTTACTGACTCCTAAAAGAAGCACTTCACTGAGCCTGTGAAGCTGCCACATAGACCGAAGTCTAGCAAAGGGACTGCATGCTTGGGGGTACATGGCATGTCAAAACAGCAAGCATATTTGAATTTAAGATATCTCTTCGCATGCTTGGGGGTACATGGCATGTCAAAACAGCAAGCATATTTGAATTTAAGATATCTCTTCAAGATTATATTCAAAAGTCTAACAAGTTGACGAAACATGTCCTGATTTCGACTCTGGAGCACTAAGAAATCCTCAAATGAGCGAACTACTACGAAGACTAAGAGATCAGAGATCGGGTTAGAAGAGTTACCTGAAGCGACAAAGTCATCAACTTTGCCTACCTCACCGGCGATGATCATCGGAGCTTGGAGTCTAATAGGAAGCAAAGGTGGAAGCCTTAAAGTGATTCGTTTCCTCTGAATCATTTTGGAAACATGGCACAGAAGAGGAAGATGGATCCTCTCGAAAAGCGACTGCCTATTTATAGGCGAAAGAGCCAACCAAGTGGCTAGGATGTGATACACGAATCCCTAAGCATCGAATCGCCAAAAGGTACTGAGAACGAAGCGACGCAATCAATTGAGTTTGTAATTAACGCCAAAGAAAACGTGGCTCGAAACAACGTATTAAGTACTCAAGACTTAACGTTGACGAGATGAAACGACGGATTCTTGTGGATCAACAGTCTTGGAACTGTTAAAAATTGCCACGTCGTTCAACGAGATTTATTCTCATTCCTAAGTCAAGAATAACGAGGATCGCTGTTTCAAACTGGATTTAAGTATTGAAACTCGATTGAATGTGGATTCGAACCTCGTCCTCGACGAAGGTCATCCCTCTATTGGACTCAAGTGTTGAGACTTTATTGAATTTGGATTCGAACATCGTCTTCGACGAAGGTCGTTCTCTTAGTTGAACTCAAGTATTGAGACTTGGTTGAAAAAGAATCTGAACCTCATCTTCGACAAAGGTTGTTTCTTTAATTATACTCAAGTATTGAGACTTGGTTGAAAAAGAATTTGAACCTCGTCTTCGACGAAGATCGTTTCTTTAATTATACTCAAGTATGGGATCCGAACTTCGTATTCAACGAAGGTCGTTCATCTAGCTAAGCTCGAGCAAAATTGGATCCGAACCTCATCTTCAACGAAGGTCGTTCCTTGAATTACTCAAATATTAAGAACTTGATTTGAACCTCGTCTTCCACGAAGGTCATTCCGATAATTGGGTTCAAACGCCGAGGATTAACTGAACAAGATTAGAACTTCGTTACGTTAAATACGAATTGGAATTCGAATCCAACCTCGTATCAAAATAACAAGGTTCGTACTTCAAATCGTAAATCGCAAAACAACAAAGTTTGTGAACTTTGGCATTAGATTACGTATCGAGGTGCAAAGTAGAGTTAGTGAACAAAGATGTCCAAAATTCTACTTATAAAAAGAAAGCATATGAAGAAAAGGGTTACAAAAGTCCGATAAAAGATGAACTAAATGGACCCAGCAATCTGACGAATTTCCTCAGCAAGTTTAGCTATGGATTCCTGATTTTCTGCCTCAACATCGGCCAAAGCGTGTCTACACAGCTCCTCATCGGAATAGACGCTCATGTCGTTTATAGCTTTTTCTAGCTGCTCTATTCGATCAATTTCAGCTTGAAGTAAGGGTTGATGCTGCATTCTTTTTGAAGCCAATGTCTGCTTCATATCCGTCATGCCTGTCAATTCAGCTTCAGCCTCTGCTAGTTGGGCCTGAAGAGCCTTGATTTGAGCTTGAAGATGGTCGACCTTACGTTGCTTTTGAAGTTCAGCGTTTGCAACCTTTCTACCCTCTCGGGACAAATTCTCTCCGATCTCTTTGAACTCTTTAATCCGTTGCTTAGTCTCAAACAATTGATGGTTAAGTTCAAATAAGGAGTCATCCCTTTGTCGCATAGTTTGCATGGCCCGTTCCTCAACCAAAGGGTAAAGAGATCGAGACCGACGATTTTCCCATTGATTGAAAAGATCTTCAACCTTGGTCAGGTGCAACCAATACGGTAATACTGTAAGGTCAGAGGTCAAACTCTTCATCAGGTCCAAGAAGGGCACCAGCACCTCTTTAACGTCTGCAAAATTCCCTCCATGGTCCAAAACCTGAACGGAAGATTCTCTTAGGATGCTGAGAAAGTTCTCCGATATTTTTGATACGACGAAATTTCTTGCCGAAGATGGAGGAGAAGCATGTGTGCTACCAGAGGACACCGTTGCATGAGTAGCGGCAGAAGAAACTCTAGCTGCTGTGAAGACTGGCGGCGCATGGCACACGGTGGGAGCATCAGTGATTGTAGCAACCATTGCAGTAGTGGTAGGAGCAGCAGCGACTACGATACTTGGTATGACGTAAGTCTCGGTCGTCGTAATGGAACTGGTAGACACAACACTTGTATCCATAGTGGCTTCAGCTTCAGCTATGGTGGTTGGAGCAGATTCATTTCCCTAAGCTTCTTCAAAGTCAACAGTCGGATTATCAACTAGGCCTGATTCCATAGCTGAACTTGGAGGTACCCTACTTTTAGTAGGGTCATCATAAGCCGATCCCGCCTCAATACCTACAATGGTAAAGGCAGTGGAATCAGTGGAAACAACTAAGCACGACAAACAAAGTCGTTAGTATCTTAGAAATCCAGAAAGGTAAATGACTATACATCTATCTTACCTGGATCAGCATAAGCGTCTTTGATGTGAGTACTCGGCACCGAATGAAGTCCAGAGCGGAGTCAGGCTAAAGGAATCTCATCCTTAAGCTCCGAATCCGTCTCAACATTGAGTGACTCTATCAAAGGAGTCATGGGCGGAGAAACATTATGCCTTGGTTTTTTGGCGACGCGTTTAGACTTGCGCATTTGCCCTATTTCCTTAGACTTTCCCCCTACTTGTCTAGGGGCCTCTTCTTCTGCAGTTTGTTCTGAATAAGAAGTATCAGAGGAAAATAAGTCAAAGTTAACACAAGTCAAAGTTAACATACCAATGATCCCTTTGTCGGGATATGGTTCCGCAAGAACTGGGGATTGTCGTTGAGAGCCTTCAGCGGTAGATCCATGTGGAGCAGGCCCACAAGGCTCATTCATGGGGGCAAAATCCTCAAATCCACCATTGGAAGTAGCAGGCATGTGGCTCTCGTACTCGTCAACATGAGGGGATCTACGAGATGCACTCTCATTTAAAGTCGCGTCTACCTCTTCCTGAGTCTCATGAGGGCTAGGAGGAGTGGTTTCCTATACCCCAACACTCTCTTCAGCATGCAAGAACTCTTTGAGCCCTGGTATACGGCTTCGCCTGGAAGCATTCCCGGATCTGTACCGGCGCCGGATATAACGCAATCCCGAAGAATTTACCTTGAAGTTAGGAATCCCTACGTTTGCCATGCAATGCCACTTGTAATAAGCAAGTGTGGTCCGAAGCTGTGGATTTTTTGGTGGAAGCAAGAAACGAACACCTGTGCCACCGGCAATAGTCTAATACCAAGCTCTGGCCCCAATGATTAAGCTACAACCCTCAGATATCAGTTGAGTATTAGGATTACCAACGTACAACTGAGTGTAGCCGAATTGTCGAGCGAAGCGACAAGGCAGGTAGGGTTCCAACACACATACTGGGCCAAAACGATAAATATGATACCCAGGATGAATATTCATAAGCCACATGAAGCAGCCAAGTGATAGAGAAGAATAACCCCGACCATTTGATGCATCCACGATGGCATGTCCATAGCTGGTTCCGGGGAAATGAGGGAAACAGTGATTGAATTCCCATCTCTTGTGGTCGCGAAGAATGCGCCGTACCAAGGCCAAGTAATGGTGCTCCCAGTCTAAATTCTCTAACCTCTGAATGAAGGGAATGGCTTCACCCTCTGTACGAGCAGAAGACATACCCATAAGAGTCGGACAATGTAGGACAACCCAGGCCATGAAATAGGTGTAGGGCAGCCCCACCTTTAGGTTCTCGTCACCTCGACAAAATTGGTAACATAAACTCCGCAATCCATAATGAATGTGGGCGATCATGGCAGGAAGAAGGGCATAAGAACGGCCGTGCGCTAAACATACGGTAGGGAACACCACTTCCATTGGCAGCAAGTCAAAACTTCCAGAAACAACGACGACTTTATGGAGCCATAGCATGAGATACCTTGCCACCAAAGCCTTGGAAGAAATAGGCTCTCCACCTTGAAAGAAGTAACTCTCAAAGGTGGTACCAACAGGGTAACATTGTTCATCTGAATCCGATACCCGATGCATAGGAGGATAAGTAAGTACCCGTCGTGACAATTCACTCGCGTCGCAAGGACCCAAGGGAACCATGGGGTCATTTTTATGCTCCAAGTTCTTGAAGAGATATCGAGCCCAGATGCTATGGCTGAGGAGTCTCTCACCCTTCTTATTGAGCCGCCCTTCCACATTCATACAAATGTGGTAATGACACATTAACTCCCAGAAGGTCTCTACTACTTGGGGTTGCTCCTTCTCTAGAGCAACTAACTCCCGTTGATCTGGGATATACTCCTCATATGGATAATTCCCGTTTGGCAGCCCGGAGACTTCTTCCATTTCATGAAGAGCAATCCCTATCTCTCCATCAGGAGTAAAGAAAGTATGGGTTATAGGGTATACAACTCCAAAATACCAAAGAACTAGTGGGAGTTATTGATCAACCCGAATTGTGTCGCTCTGATGGGCACATAAAGACCAAACTTTTGCAGGTCTTCTTGGTTCTCCTGCAAAATGTATTCGGTGATACGAGGCCACCATTATGTAGGACTCCAATGAGACCAGCCTGGAGTTCTAAAGTCTTTAGCAGGGAATTGATCGTTTCTCCTAAAGAACGCACGACCAAAGGTGTTAACCTCTTCAGCAGTCTCACCAATCGGGAGTTCTTTTTGGAAAAGCTCAGGGTGCAATCCGGTGATGTAACAACCACCACTATCTATCTTGGCGCCGCTACGAGAAAAGTGGCCACATATGACCCCATCTTGTACTGGGGTTAAATCCCAGTCCATTCTCCTAGGAGCCGAGACAATCTTCAAAGCAGTAAGGGAAACGTCACACTCCATCCGAGGCAAGAACAAATTTTGCCCGTTTACAGTTCTAAGCCATTCATATGTCCCGATATCCAGCAAGTCAGGATCCTCTGAAGTGTCTCCGAATAAGAGGACAAGTTTCACAATGGGTTCACGATTGATAGACTCTAAGGGAGCATCAGTGATCATACGTCTAAATGTGGAAATTGAAGTGTCAGAAAGAAGATTCACTTCTTCTAGCCCCCGTTCTCCGAACAAAGGAATGCTCTCAAGGGCATAGTAACAAGGATGAATTGCAATTGTTTGAATACCATCCGCTCCGAAATCACCACATTGGGGAAGTGGAGTAGAAGGATATGTGACTGCACAAAAAGACAAACAAGATTAGTCTCAAGCAGCAGTCATGGCCAAATAATACGAAGGTCATTCTGGCAACGAACGTCGAAATTCGTTCAAATGATGAACCTCGTGTTACAATGAAGTGTTAAGCTTCGTTGGCCAAGCAAGCTCATTCAACCTCGACAGGGACAACGAGGTTCACCAGTTCAACGAGATTCGTTGGGGAACACGAAGTTCATCATCTGAAAACGAAGTTAACCAACCCAACGAACGCGGTCGATGAAAAGACGAAGCTCATCATATAAATGAATTTCGTTTAACAATTCTAGAGGATGACCCTCATCAAAATAGCCAACGACATTGGACATGTGAAGTGCAACTCACGAATAAGGCTCATCGAAAGATGAAATAAGTCATAAAGATGAGAATCATCGATGACGAGCCTCATCCAGCCAAAAAGACGTCATCTTTATGACGAGTCTGGAAGAAACTGTTCATCTTCCTCAAGAAACCCAAGTCTAAAATAGACAGGGTTGGCATCCCTCAGAACACAAATCATGCGTTTAAGATCTATTACCTGAAAAGCTGGATAGAACGCCAGGTTCGTGAGAAGAACCAACAACCTTTTTGCCCTTACTCTTGTTTCGGTCTACAGCGGTCTTAGGGGCCAGTGATTTCATTTGACGGGCTTGCGAAGAAAGAAAGATCGGAATTTTGAGAAGAGAAGGAGTTCAGATAACCCAAACAACGAAGAGAGAAGAAAGGACTTCTCATATTATGATACCCTATTTATAGGGGCGGGAAAATGGTCGAATCAAGGTTCGCGACCTTCGGTTAGGGTCGTTTGACGAGATCTCTCCCCAACAAGATCTACGGATGGGATTCACGGGGATTTCCAATCGCCAGCTGGCAACCATTCGCTAGGTCTGGGAAAGGTGCATAGCAGTGATGCTGACGAAGCTGCGAGGAGTCATTTGTCAGACGTTGGTTATTCTGACAAGGCTTGTATAAAGGGACAGACTCCAGAATGAACCACAAAGTAACTTTCGCAAACACGAGGTTCATGACCAAACCAGGTTCGTGAAATAAACTCCTCAATTTCGAGATACCTATTCAAAGTATTACAGACTACATACAACCCAATTCAAGTCTAAAAACTTTGAAGGGGGTTTTGTAAGGAATTAAAAAATGCTAAAATTTGAAAGGTGAAAAGAAGGGTCAGGGAAACAAATCCCTTTTCAATCAGAAACGAGGTTCGTTGTTTAGAAAAGATCAACCTCAAGAACGAGAGTCACCATGCAGCAGAACTCAACATTGAGAGATAAGGTTCATTATTGAATGAAACGGATCTACGAGGCTCGGAGCTCGTCATTGGATACGAGGTTCAAGGTTCGCTAGTGGATATGGAATTCGGAGCTCGTCATTGGATACGAGGTTCGAGGTTCACTAGTGGATACAGGGTTCAAAGCTCGTCATTAGACACGAGTTGGACTCTAGCTATCAAAGATGAAGTTCGTCATTGAATACGAGGTTCGAAGCTCGTCATTGGATACGGGATTCGGAGTTCATCATTGGAGGTGAAGTTCGTGAATGAAAACAAAGCTTGTCATCGGATTTAAAGCTCGTCAGTGAAGACGAAGCTCATTATTAAAGCTCACGAGGCTCACCACGTAGCGAGGCTCGATGTCAAAGGCGAGGCTCACCACGCAGCGAGGCTCGACATCAAGGACGAGGTTCGCCAATGTAGTGAAGTTCGTCACCCACATTAAATCAGGCTGTAACGGTCACGAAGACCCAGTCAGCCATGTGGGCTAAATTCAAGGAGTCAGTTATGCCACGACTTCACAATTTCAGCGCATCAGTTACGCCCACGACTCCACTATTGTAGCACGTCGGTTAGGTGCTCAAATCCTATAAATAGCCATCAATGGCTACAGAGGAAAGGGTTGATTATCAATCAATTGGAGATTTTCAAGCTTGGACTTAGAGAAGTATCAGAGATCAAAGTTTCTACACGTCGATCCGGAGTACGAACCTCGATTCCAGCCGGCTAACAAAGTTCAGAAGCTCTAGCAATCTTAGTCTGATCGTCAGCGGGAGGCAAGCTCGACTCAAGCATTGGGGGAAGCATCCTTTCACCACCTAGAACCCACCTTAAACAAAAGAGAAGCTGAATTAATCTTCTCTTCCTCTGTAATCGAGAGAGAGTGTGTGAGTGATTATAAGGGTTTCGTACCAAGTGATCGAACCCATTTCTTAAAACAAGAAAATCAATCCCAACATTAATTTTTCAACCCTACAGAGCCGTCGGTCCTTGATCCTACTCTGCTATACTTGTATCCTCCAACTCATCACTGTGTTCGCTTAGCATCACCTCAGTCGGTACTCTACTGGATACGGTCCCATCTGGACTCTATAGAGCTATATAAATCTGCACCATCTGTGATATCTCTGCTGTTGGGGTGCTCTCCTCCTAATGAGAGCTGAGAGGCTTTAAGAGTGAAACCTCATCAAATGTGACGTCTCTGCTCAGTACAATCTTCTTCTTAACTGGATCCCAAAGCTTATATCCTTTCACACTACGCTTGAAATCCACAAAGATGGCTTTTTTAGCTCGAGATTCTAATTTATCAGTTTTGACATGATAAAATGCATGACATCCAAAAATCTTGAGCTTATCAAAGTCATGTACTGGTACTCCCGACCACATCTTCATAGGGGTCTCCCCCTCTATCGCTGATGAAGGCACTTATTAATAAGGTGGCTCACATATGTAAGTGCCTCAGCCCGAAAAATCTTCGATAAACCACTCTACGATAACAAACATCATATCTTCTCCAGTAAAGTCTGATTTAACCTCTCTGTCACCCCCATTCTGTCACGGTGTATGACTAACTGTGAAGTGTCTCTCTATGCCCTCGTCTTGACATAGCTACTGAAAGGGGTCTGATGTATACTCACCACCGTTGTCAGATCTCAACTTGATCTTTCTCCCTGTCTGCAGTTCTAATCTTCTTTTCCACTTCACTAATATCTCTAGGACTTCACTCTTCTGTTTTATGCTATATACCCATCAACTCCTAGAATAGTCATCCACAAAAATGACGAACCAATGTCGATCACCAAGTGATGCTGTCTTGGTGCGACCCCATACATCCGTGTGCACGTAGTCTAAGATATCGTTTGTCCTATAAATGATTGTCCCGAACTTCACTTTAGTCTTCTTGCCAAGAATACAATACTCACAGAATTTAATTTTCCTACTCTTGGCTCCTTTCAATAATCCCTGCTTGTACAACGTCTGCAACGATTTTTCCCCTTCATGCCTAAGCCTAAAATGCCAAAGTTTGCTAGCATCCGCCTTTGAAACCGTTGAATCTAACTAGTCAATCTCGATACTCCCCTTCAGATAATAGAGATTTCTATAGCAGACCCCTTTCATCGCTACCAATGATCCTTAGTGACTTTAGCTACAACATTCTCTAAAGTTACCTTGAATCCCTTTGCCTCTAAAGCTCCAACAGAAATAAGATTTTTCTTCAGTTAAGGAACAAACCTTACTTCATTCAAATCTCTAACAACTTCATCGTGCATCTGAATCCTACCAGTACCTATCCTACAAATGCCACATGACTACTTATTTCTAATGACCACTACACCCCTATCGAGCTTCTCAAAAGATGCAAATCAATCTCTCCGGAGAGTCACATGATAAGTAGCACCAGAATCCAGCATCTAATCCCATGCTTCCACATGGTTAACCTCTGGAGTAATTAAAAGAGAAAAGCATGAGTCATCAGAATCATTACCACTTCTCGCAACATTCACCTCACTGGCATTCGGGCCCTTCTTCTTGCTATTCTCCTTCTCTCTCAGCTTCGGGCAATCCCTCTTCCAATGTCTTTATTATCTGCAGAAAGCACACTGGTTTTTAACAATTTGGTTGTGTCCTCTAGATTTTAACATGTCTCGATTACTACCTCTAGGATAGGGACTTCTTCCTCTTGTCGACAAGTCTTCTCCTGAAGTGCTAGCTCTGGAAGATTCTTTATTCTTCCTTCTCAAATTAAAATTTGTCAATGCATTTGTCACTTCACTATAGGTGATGGAAGATCTACCATTCAATAATATAAGTACAAAGGTGTCAAAATCCCCATCGGGTAATGATCCTAACAAAATAATCGCCTTGTACTCATCCGATATCTTTTCATCAATATTTGCTAAGTCCGACAATAACTTTGTATAGTTGTTCAGATTATCTACAAGTGAGGTACCCCTAGACATCTAGAATCTGAATAATCTCCACAGTAAGTACAACTGATTCTCAACACCCTTCGCAAGATACTTGTTATTAAGAATCTCTCGCATCTTCATCGCAGACGTCACGCCAATAACATCATATTTCAACTCTTGTTCTAAACAAGACCTAATCACCCCCACAAACATTTCTATTCATCTTGTCCCACACCGTCTCATCATATTTAAGTGACCTCTCATGAACAATTATTGTCTCTTCTAAGTTTTGAGCATTTAAAGCATCTTATTGTAGGCATCAAAAATTACCTATAGGTTCCCACACGTAGTTCGAAACAGAGAGAAGGTGATGAACTCTATTATCCGAATTAGAGAGAATTATTCAAGTTAAAGAGGATCATCTGATGCTATAAAAAGAAGTGAAGGAACGTACATGAAACGTCAAAACGTGTGAAACAACGAAGCAAATACAATCAGGAGGGCTCTAGAGTGACCCGCACAAAGAAGTAAAATTTTGATCATGATGATATTTGAATTCGTAAAATCTCAAAAGACAAAAAATTGTATCTCTATTCATCATCTTTCCAACGCATCTTGAATCACTTCATTCCGAGGTCGGATGAGAGAATTAAAGCCAAATACCGAAGACAGTACAAACTATCTCGGAAAATCCGAGTCACCTCAAAGTGACTCAAAAATTCCAAGTGATTTCTGTTTGCGTCGAAAATTGTTGTATTCATTGCGGTATTCATTACAACTTCAATCGTTACAATAAAATAAAAAAGATTGTCTTTTTATAAGACTTTTACACAATGAAAACAAAAAGTTACAACTCTCGTCAAAACAAACGCAGAGATCGTTTATCGGTCTTCTGCTTGCGTGGGATCTTTGCCTGTGCCAGAGTTTATCCATGGACCGCCTTAGATCTGGATCCGGTTGATGGAAAATTCGGCAGAGCTTCGCCTTCGCCGAGGAAGTATTTGATTTGAAGCGCTGAAATCGACCAAGCGAAATCAGGGCTCTTCTCGAGATTAAGACCAAGCCTAATCTCAAGGGACGGACGGGAACGGGCGTCGGATCTCTCGAACTCTCCTTCTTTATGCCGAAGAACTCGCCAAGATCTGTCTCGGATGGATCCGACCCGCGCGGGCGCGGGTCGGGCTTGGCCGACCCGCGCGGGCACGGGTCGACGCGGTCCGACCCGCGCGGACGCGGTGTTTGGAATCTTTGCTTAGTTCTGGTGTTTTCTGGTCTTTCCGGGACTTGTATTTTCTATCGTTTTGCATAATTGATCGTCTTGTTGACTTGTACGCTTCGTTGCGGAATTGATCGTCGAACGCGTGTTGATTGACACACACGTGTTGATTGACGCACGCATGTTGATTGACGCGTGCGGTCCACTTGGCGTTTTCCATTATGGTGGTTCGTTGTCGTGTCAACAACAGTTTGCCGATTCGCTTTATGCGCTTGTCGGTGTTGAATAATCCTCTTTGATTCGGATAACGACGTTCATCACCTTCTCTTTGTCTCGACCTGTGTGCGGACACCTATAGGCATTTTTAGACGCCTACAGATACCCCCTCCAAAGTATTCCAGACTCATTCTTTTATAGAGGAGTCTGGAATGCTTTGGATAAGATAGGCCATCTCCTCTATTTCGTAGAGCGACCTTTAACTACCTCAATTCTTAACTTCTTCAGCCTTCAATCTATTCATTGTTCCGTCGAATAGATGAAGTTCTTCCGGCGATGCGTTTATCGTCTGACCGTTGTCGAAATCTTGAACTGAGATTGGTGTGTAAGTTTCTGAACTTAGCTCATGCCATTGAGTTGACTTTGAACTAATCCTCTCCATCGAGAATTCATATCTGATTGTAACTGAAATCCTTGGAGTCATCTTTTGCCTTATTTTGGCAAAATTGTTGATGCGTTGACCAGCATCGATCTTTACTGTAACGCGTTGACCGGCGTTAACACAGTTTATACTCGTACGTTTGCTGGAGTCTACACAGTTTAAGCTCTTAAGGCATTGGAGCGTGACGGTCCTGAATGTTGGGCTGTAGGATCAACTATTAAAGCTGATTCATCTGCACGTGTGGATCTTATCCTGAAGTTTGTTGGATGTTCAAGTCATGAGACCAACTAATGAAGTTGATACGTCAATGACTCGCATTTATAGAATTTTTGGCAAATTCTCAGCCATCAATGGGTTTGATAAGCCTTTACCGACTACCGTTTGAGTCGGGCTAGCATGCGGATTGTTTAAGTCCGTTCCGCATGTAACGTTATGCTAAAAGAGTTAACTCTTTTAGTGCTACGATATTGAATACATAGACTTCGTCTTTCTCCTGTGAAAAGACTAAACAGCGACGTGTATCAGACGTAGACTTTAAGGTTTTTGGCAAACCCTCAGCCTTCAACGGATTTGGCGTGCCTTTACCGATTACCGTTTGAATCGGGCTTGCATGCGGATTGTTTAAGTCCGTTCCGCACGTGACGTTGTGCTAAAGGAATGAACTCCCTTAGACTTGATGCTACGATATTGAATACGTAGACTTTGCCATTGTTACGGGAATAGGCTACCCGACAACGCGTGGTAGGCGCTGACTTATCCCTTCTTAGGCTTCGGGATAAAATGCCCCAGACTAGATTCTGGTGTCTTTTTCAATCGGTGAAAGACTAAACCGGCAACACGAGTTAGGCGTTGACTTATTCCTACTTAGGGTTCGGAATAAAATTCCCCGCGCGTGTGAGGCGCGGATTTTAGGCTTCGGGATAAAATTCCCCAGACTAGGATTCTGGTGTCTTTTTCAATCGGTGAAAGACTAAACCGGCAACGCGTGTTAGGCGTTGACTTATCCCTACTTAGGCTTCGGGATAAAATGCCCCAGACTGGATTCTGGTGTCTTTTTCAATCGGTGAAAGACTAAACCGGCAACGCGTGTTAGGCGTTGACCTATCCCTACTTAGGATTCGGGATAAAATTCCCCATGCATAAAAGGTATGGATTTTGTTGCTACGATGCTGAATACGTAGACTCGGTCGTTTTTACGGGAACGAACCACCCAGCAACGCGGGTTAAGCGCTGACTTATCCCTACTTAGGCTTTGGGATAAAATACCCCAGACTGGATTCTGGTGTCTTTTTCAATCGGTGAAAGACTAAACCGGTAACGCGAGTTAGGCGTTGACTTATCCCTACTTAGGGTTCGGGATAAAATTCCCCATGCATAAAAGGCATGGATTTTTGTTGCTACGATGCTGAATACGTAGACTCGGTCATTTTTATGGGGACGAACCACCCAGCAAAGCGGGTTAAGCGCTGACTTATCCCTTCTTAGTCTTCGGGATAAAATACCCCAGACTAGATTCTGGTGTCTTTTTCAATCGGTGAAAGACTAAACCGGCGACGCATGTTAGGCGTTGACTTATCCCTACTTAGGCTTCGGGATAAAATACCCCGTGCCTGTGAAGCACGGATTTTAGGAGTTTGATAGGCGTTAACTTATCCCTTCTTAGGATTCGGGATAAAATTCCCCAGATTGGAATTCTGGTGTCTTCTTCAATCGGTGAAAGACTAAACCGGCAACGCGAGTTAGGCGTTGACTTATCCCTACTTAGGCTTCGGGATAAAATACCCCGTGCTTGTGAAGCACGGATTTTAGGAGTTTGAAAAATTGGTGTCTTCTCCTGGGGCAAAGACGAACCCGATGCGGGAGAGGAAGAATTTTATATCCTATCTCCCAAAGCTAAAGAGGAAGAATTTTATATTCTATCTCCAGTTGGAAAGGAAACTCGAGGTGGGATCTCCACCCCCAGAATCCAGAAAGGTGAAACTAGGAGTGGGATCTCCATTCCGAGAATCGAAAAGATTAGGATAACCCTAACTATCGGAAGGTTTGATTATCGAACTAAAGGTGAGTTTCTCGTTTATCGAGAGTGAATTGTGGTTTTGGTCCTTACTGTAGGAAGGTTTGACAAAGGGGGAGTTTGAGGTGATCCTAACTATAAGAAGGTTTGATCACTCGATTTGAAAGTGGACCTCTCGTTCATTGGAGGAATCAAGAGGGGATTTTGGATTTGGCCCTAACTGTAGGAAGGTTTGACCGAGTGGGATGTTTGAGACGATCCTAACTGTAGGAAGGTTTGACCAAATGGGAGTGGGAGTACAAATTATAGTGGGGGTGTTGACTTGTACAAATCACTCAAATGGGGTTCCTGGTGTTAAGTGATAAGGACTTAACGCGAAGGGGTTTGACAATTCATCAAGGATGGACAGATTAAAATTCTAAGCATTATATCCGGACTCTAACCATGAAAGTGTTGAGTGCATGAACATAGCGAAAGTTTGAATGGATTTAACAGGAAAGAATTTTAGTGGTCCCACCGTCAATTAGTCTGATCAGTGGGGGACTCTGTGGTGGGAGACTATGAGTCGTCAAACACCAGTGAGAGTTTTGTGAGGGAAAATTGATCCAATGAAGTGATCGAATTTCATCTCAGCAAAAGAGTGTTCGGAAATCACAATGGGGGTTTAGTGTTTATCACTTTGTTTGTAATGATCGGGTTATCCCTAAGAAAATTACATATAGTATTCTTCCGGGAACTCCCCGTTACATGAATCATCCACCCCCAGCTTCTTCGCGAAACTGGGTTTATCATTGCATTCGGTTACATGATCGGGTTATCCTTAAGAATATTACATATAAAAATTCTCCTGGAACTTCCCGTCAATGGTAGGAAACAGTTTAGACTCATATACCAATTGGAGTATCAAGGAGCAGTTTAACCTCTTATACCGGTCGGAGGATTAAAAAGCAGTTTATACTCTTATACTTGTCGGAGTGTTCATTCGTCTCAATTGAGTGATATAACACCGGCTTCAACCAAGGTTTGGATGCTATTTTTGAGCGCAAAGCAATCCTTGGTAGGATGAAAGATCCTCCTGTGGTACGCACAGTATTTCGGATCCACAGTGTTGTCACCTTCCTCCTGATTTACGACAGGTGGCAGCTTGATCTTGTTGTTTTCAAGGAGGGACTCGAAAATGGCTGGAACATCTTCATCCTTGAAGGAGTACTCTTTTTAGGGTCTTGAAATTAACGTCTACAACCGCTGCATGTGCCTTTCCTTTACCACGGGAGGCGAAGTTTGAGTTCGGAAGATTCGCCGTTGGTTGGCTCCTCTCGGCTTTCTTCCTTCGGAGGAAGCGTTCGGCCCGCTCTCCGCGCGTCTTCAACTCTTTCCAAGTGTTGGACGGTGCGACTCCCATAACTTCTAATATCTCAATAGATAGGTTGTTATGACATGTCTGGAGGATGAAGTCCTCCGTGGTCGGATCTCGGCAGGTCATTGCTTTATTCCGAAAGCGCTTGACGAAGTCGTCGACTGTCTCATCATCTTCTTGTTTCTCATCGAAAAGTGTTCTGATGGATACCTCGTCGTCATCATCAAAGAAGTTACCAAGGAATGAGTTCTCTATATCGTCCCAGTTGCTAATACTTCCGGGCTTGAGACGGCGGTACCAATCGAAGGCCGGCCCGCGAAGGGTGCCAACGAATGACCGAACCATCAAGGCTTCATTGCCGGAGATCATACCCAAGTGGGACTTGAAGTAGATCAGATGTTGAGTGGGTGAACCCTTCCCGTCAAACGGCGTGAAGTTAATCAGGTTGAACTTCGCCGGATACGGGATCGAATCCCACACTTTCGGGTAAGGATACAGAATCCCGGTTTTCTTCATCTTTCGAGCAAACATCAGAGCGTCGATTTTGCTCTCGAGATCCTTCATCTTTTCGTCCTCATCTATATCATGTTTTGGATAATTTTCGAGAGGAATAATGCGGCCACCCCCAGTGTTATTATCTTTGGCGGAATCACCCCCAGCGTTATTATCTGTAGGGGGTGCATTTGAACCACACCCAGTATTTTT
>NW_017972616.1:56836-58455 GCF_001876935.1 Asparagus officinalis
GGCTGGATTCGCCAATTTGATTCGACAAAGCTCGGATTTGTTGGTCATGTTCTTCTCTCATCCGTAGCATAGCCATTTCCATTTCGATCTTGAATGCCTCTTTCTGTTTGGCCAAGGCATCCTCCACCATTTTGGCTACCTGCTCGGTGTTGATCATGAACACTTCGTGAGATTATCCCGGGCTAGATACCGTATTGTCAGAAGCGACTGCAGAGTTAGCATCCGATACTTCATCATCCGAGGATAACCCTCTCTGCATTCTTTGGTAATCCCTTTGTCTAGGGTCAGAGCTAGAAGGTCGAATTGATTTTCCTTTATCAACCATATTAATGGTAACCTCTGGGGGTTCGTCACCTTGAACGACCGATCGTTTCTTACGGAGGCGCTTTAGATTAGACTTATCCTTTCCATTGGAGATCCTCTCAAATACCGAGACCCTCTGCGGAGCGGTCTTGGGGCACCTACACGCTGATAATACTACCCTGATAAGTTCGACACACGGGCAGTGAGATTTTGTTTCTCGGGTATATCTCTTCCGAGACTTGTTCATACCCCCAACCCGATAGTATAACTCATCGGTCAGATGACCGGAGCAACCTATCGTACGTTGACACAACTCCCCAAGTATAATGTTGTCATCGTCAGATGAATACGTTTCTTTCAGGGGATTTGCCGCTTTATTAGCGTTCTCAAGAGTCACATGTTTAGAACTACACTTTTGGGAGCGCAAGATCTCAACAGGCTCCTGGTTTTGAATACACACCCCCAGACGGGTGGAAACTGGAGTTTTCCTTTTATAAGAAGGCTTGTTATTGTTGAGAGGGCGTGTGCGACCCCCAGCTCGACGAGTTGCTTGGGGTTCAGTCACCGGACCCAAACGTTATTCGATCAGAACTTTGCCTCGATCCTCGTGCAAAGGACCAAGGCGATCAACTATCCTCACCTTGAAATGGGACAAGTCCGCACAGTCCCGGTGCTCCGTCGAAGGTGCGGAACTCATAAGGATCGACGAAACAGGTGCAGAACATCTTCTGCCTTGACTCTGGCGCGGGTCAGATTTAAGTGACCGACGGGTTGGAGGGTCGGATTCAAGTGACCCGAGATTTGGAAGGTCGGATCCAAGTGACCCGCGAAGTGGAGGGTCGGATCCAAGTGACCCGCAAAGTGGAGGGTCGGATCCAAGTGACATGCGATTTGAAAGGTCGGATCCAAGTGACCTGCAAAGTGGAAGGTCGGATCCAAGTGACCTGCGAAGTGGAAGGTCGGATCCAAGTGACCTGCGAAGTGGAAGGTCGGATCCAAGTGACCTGCGAAGTGGAAGGTCGGATCCAAGTGACCTGCGATTTGGAAGGTCGGATCCAAGTGACCTGCAAATTGGCGGGTTGGATTGGAGTGAACTGCAAATTGGCGGGTCGGATTAGAGTGACCTGTGTTTTGGCGGGTCGGATTGGAGCGACCTGTGTTTTGGCGGGTCGGATTGGAGTGACTTGCAAATCGGCGGGTCGGATTGGAGTGACCTGCAAATCGGCGGGTCGAATTGGAGTGACCTGCAAATTGGCGGGTCGAATTGAAGTGACCCGCGCGCCGGCGGGTCGGATTGAAGTGACCCGCGATTCTCG
>NW_017972616.1:58465-58986 GCF_001876935.1 Asparagus officinalis
CTATGTCTGTGCGGAAAAAGTCGCTGTATTCATTGCTGTATTCATTACAACTTCGATCGTTACAATGAAATAAAAAGATAGTCTTTTTATAAGACTTTTACACAATGAAAACAAAAGAAATGCAACTCCTTTCAAACACGCAGAAGAGCTGTTTGTCATCTCTTGCTTGCGTGGGTCTTTGGCCTGTGACGGGGATGTTGATATCCGTGGACCACCGGGGCACTCAGATCTGGTCCGGATAAATCGGACAGAGTTTCGTTGATCCGCGTGAGATCTAGAAACTTCCGGTCCAGAAATATCGGACAGAGCTTCGTCGATCCGCGTGAGATCTAGAAGCTATAAGCGTATACCTCGGCTAAAACGAGGTAATAGCTCTTCTTAGTATCAACGCTAAGGCCGATACTAAGGATCTGACGGGCGATGAAGGCTCTGATCAAGGCCTCTCCTCCTCTTGTTGAAGCACACGGGCACTCTTCACTGCAGCAGGGCTTCACCAAGGCTCTCCAAAAATCCTCCTCTAA